>NC_137082.1:70819033-71033464 GCF_951640355.1 Cnephaeus nilssonii | reverse complement strand
GGCCAGGGCACAGGAACAGTCATTGTTCCCTCCGCAGCACCTGTGACTGACTGTCACCAGGACACACAGGGACTGCGGAGCCAGACAGAGCATGGCCTGAAGCCAGACTCTGGCGCTCATGAGCTGCGTGACCTTGGGCAAGGGCACTTCAGCACTTAGCCTCCACTCCCTCATCTATAAAGGAAAAATTATTGCGCTAATCTCAGAGGGCTGTTAATGAGTATAAAATGAACTGGAGAGAGAGAGAAGGAAATTGCCTCTGCCTGACAGTGGGGCATCCCTCTTAGACGGGCGGGCCTTGCTTGGAGGGGTGCCTTAAGGACCTTGTTTGGAATGGAAGCTGCATTCCCAGGGCCCTGGCTCAGGGGCTCAGTGGTGCTCAGGCCTCGGAGGAGGAGGGAAAATGGATAACCTGGGTTGTTGGGACGGACCAGGGAGAGGATGGGTGATCCAGATGGAAGACGGTTGGATGGAGCCCAAGGTGACTGCTCTCTCTGTGACTCCTGGATCTCCCATACAGTCCTCAGAATACAACAAAACGGCGTGTTGCGATTGGACCTCCCGTGGGTTCGAGAAAGGGGCTGAGGTTTGCATGACTCACTCAGGCCAAAGGGGATGCCGCCTGGGAACCCAGTGACCAGAGGCAAAGGGGACTTGGCAAGGATGTCCATGTGCTATCCCGTCTTGAGCTATGATGTTGGGGGTCCTCCGCTCTGCGGGGGTGAAGAGGCCAAGAAGTCTCAGTGCGCATGCACAAGGCAAAGGAGGCAGGCCACCCCGCGCAGCAGGCTGTGTTCTGTACGTTTAGGAACTCCCATGCAGAAAGGGAGAGGCGGTGGCTATTTACTGAGCAGTAACCCAGGCAAGGAAGGCACTTGCAGGATGAGAATGCTTCTCCGGCTTAGGGAATGGAGGCCAGTGAAGGAACATGACGTACCCAGGGCCACACAGCCAGGTCCCTGGTTCTGGGCTCCCGAGGCACTTTGCACAGATGTCCAGCCCACTCAGCACTTGTCATGCTTTCTAGGAATTGCTGGTTCAGTTACTCATCACTCCTCCCAGCTGCAAAGGAACCCTATTCTGTTTGTCCAGAACCCCCAGCACATGGCACAGGGGTCTGCCGAGGGCTAGTTCATGTTTGTTAAAATGGGAGGAACAGATGGGGATCTGCCCTTGGGACCTGAGCCCAGATCTCCAACTTCACAGTCCCCGTTCCGTAGCCTCCAGCAGGCCACCGAGTCTTTAAGGGGAACATGTCTATTTTTGCATTCCAGCAAGAGGATGTCCTAAAATCCTAGACAATGAAAACTAGCTTTCAGAACTAGTGTGATGGAGGCACTCACGCGTTCAATCTGACCCGCTAAACCTCGGCCGCCAGACCCAGCTCCTGCTCCAGGAATAGCCTGAGGCAGGGAGACGCTCAGCTTTCCGTCCGGGTTGGTGCAAAACAGGCTGGAAACTGCTGACAACGCCTGTGTGCGCAGTGGAGATTGGTTTTGTTGAATTTACTTTTTCTGTGTAAATACATCCAAGTCTGGAGCCGATGCTTTCTGCCTCCAGATAAGGCCCCATCCATATGATCTTCTTGAGTAACAGCCTACATACACGCCACCGAGAGGGCAGGCAGCGGAAGAGAGGGTGGCTCGTCTGGGAGCCGGAAAATCATCCTCTGATGGAAAAACAAATTGCTCATCTTCTGGGTCACGCGCTCTATGCCCTTAGACTTGGCGACGGGGACCTGTCCTGAGCCCAGGGCAGTAAGGACCCTCTGATCCTCTTCAGCTGTGGCCTCCTGGACAGGAGTCGGTGGTCCAATGTGTCCCCTTTCCCGACAGGCTTCAGTCACCCCCGAGTTCCCTGCCCCAGTGGCTTCAAACTCATCGTGAAGATTTGTTCAAACCTTTCCTCAGTCTGCCCTTCCAAGATCAGACTGTATTCCACATGTGTGCACCCGTAGGCCCACTGGGTGACCCAAGGATGGCTGTCTGGGGACAAAGCTTGGACTTGAGGACTGCAGTCTCTGGACACATGTGCCTGAGGCCCTTTATGGGGAGGGTGGAGTCAGGTGAAAGGAAAAGGGAGGGGCCCCAGGCCTGTGTTCTCAGTCCCGGCCCACCTGTGTCCTTGCTCACGTTAGGGACAGGAACATGTGCGTGCACGTGTCTGTGTCTGTCTGTGCGTGACTGACCGACTCATGTTTTTCAGAGGCTGCTTTGTTTTTGCAGCTGCCTCTGAAGGCAGGTTGGTCCTCCAAAAGTCTGGTCATGTCTGCCCTTTCCTGGTTGGATCTTGCTAAAGCACTGCTGTCAATCTAATACCTGAACCCAACATGCACCCTCCTCCCTCCCAGTCCCCTTCCGCATTTGCGTGGCTCTCTCCTTGAGTCCCACCTTCCTAAAGCAGTAATGCATCCCTAGCCCTTCCGCACCTCCACACCTTTGCCATGTTCTTCCCTGTGCTTGAGGTGCCACAGGGCAAATTCCTATTTAGTATATTTAAAGCCCAGCTCCAATGCCATCCCTGCCTTGTAACTCTGTCCAAAAGCCTTCCTTGCCTGGGCAGAGTCAATACCTGCTCCACCACCTGCTTCTTTGAACACATTGGCACGCTGCTTCCATTGCTCTTATCAAACTGCAGGCTTCTGTTTGCTTCATGCTCACCTCCCCTGCTGACTTGCTATCCCCTAGATGGCTTCATTTTTATAATTGGAACATCTAGCTGTTTAGTAAATAAATATATCCAAGAATGAGTAAATAGAGAAAGTAGGGGATGACTGAAAACCAAACCAGCATGAAGGCCCTAATATATACTGCAGGGGAAAAGCCATAAGGAAGCGGGGTGTGTGTGTGTGTGTGGGGGGGGGGGGGGGCGGGACAGGGCTCTCTTCACACTCCAATTGTTAAGGGTAACCATGTGGTTAAGTTAGACTTCGAGCCTTTTCTGTTCTCTACGGACCCGGTCTCCATCCCTGCTGTCAAAGGCAATAGCTGTGGATTCTCCTAATGACCTCAATCAAGGCAGAACATCTTATTAAAAAAGAACAGCAAAGCAGATTTCCAATTCATGAATTTTCTATGTATTCATCTTTTGCATGTGGAGTTGGCTGTAACATATGTACTGTTCAAAGTTGAACCTAAACTGAGACAATCTGGGGCACGGGGCTGAAAATATGGAGGTGGATAACTTCTACGTAAAATTAATTTTTTTAAAAATCCATTTGGAGATGCAATTTGAATTCCTTTCAAATTAAATTGCAATGGAATCCTGGACAGCTGGAAACATTATTGCCAACATAATTTGATACTACAAGAGCAGTATTACATTGACAGATAGTTCGATATGACCATTAATTTGCAATTTCAGCATGGAAACGATACACAGAGAGAAAAAGAGGGAAAGGGAACAAAATTAAGATCCATCTTCTTTCTGACATCATCCAAACCCCACTCACCTGCTTACTTTCCCACACCCCCTGTACTTTATTTCAGATGTTGGGTGGACAGGACTGTGCTGACTATTACCACAGACATTTAGGAAGGTAGGTGAGGACAGGGATTCCGAGGCTTTGGGGATGCTGGTCATCTCAGTCCAGGGCCTCTGGGTCCTACCAATCCCGACAACCAGAACCATCTGATGCTGGAACATGTCCCCTTGTGAGAAGGTGACCTGGTTGTCACCCCCTTGTGGCAATGCCAGAGAGAAGGTAACTCCTTCACATGTCCACTGGGTTACTCACTAACAAAAGAAGATGCTTGAGCGTGGAGGCATCCCGACGTGCTGAAAAGAAGACCCGCTCTGTTATCACCTCGACCTAAAGCCCTATCCCCGTGGTCGGCAAACTCATTAGTCAACAGAGCCAAATATCAACAGTACAACGATTGAAATTTCTTTTGAGACCCAAATTTTTTAAACTTAAACTTCTTCTAACGCCACTTCTTCAAAATAGACTCACCCAGGGCGTGGCATTTTGTGGAAGAGCCACACTCAAGGGCCCAAAGACCGCATGTGGCTCGCGAGCCACGGATTGCTGACCACTGCCCTATCCCATCCCTGTATGTGCCTCATTTTTGTCATGTGTAAAACATGAATGACACTTCCTGCCTTTTAGGGCTACAAGGTGAATAAAGGAGACAGTGTCCACCAAGCCCAATGGCACAACTATACTCCCTCAAATACAACTCCCACCTCCAGAAGGGAGGGAGGCAGGAGAGCCATTGAGGTAGAATGGGAGACCTGTAGGTTACCGTGGACCCTGGTCTGCTTCTCAATCTAGTCCACTCTGGGTTCATTCTTTTAACCAACTTAGCAAGCGCCCATGAGTGCATGTTCAGATACTGCTGCACCTACTCCTTCCTGTCTACAAGCATGTCCTGCACCTCTGAGATGGGCAAGGCATGAGGGATACAGGTGAATGAGACAGACACTTCCTTGCCTCTCTGAGACTCATGTTCTAGAGGGGGATGCAGAGACAACAACTGCGAAGGATGCAAGGATGCCCCTTGATGAGTCCTCGGCAGGGGACGCGCAGGGCTTCCACGCAGCACTTGGCAGGAAGACAGCCTGGCGTCGGAAACTCAGCCGTGCCCATTTCATCATGACGCGGGCACAACCCTTACGTTCTTTTGCATAGAAACCAGAAGCCACCAAAGAAATTGGAGGTGAGTTAAGGTTAATGATTCCCAAACAACTGCATTATTAGGTTATAATAAAAGCAAGTCTCGGGCAAAGTCTCCTACACAGATGAGCATCTATTATACAACTGTTTATTAGTGAGCAGATGCAAAGCAGGTCAAACAATTTATTCCAAAAATGTCAATGTAGTCCCAGCAATCTGTCCTTGCAGGTGAGCTGGTTACTACTCCCTTGCATGAGAAGGTCATCTGTGGCAGTGATGACAGTATTCTCAGGGAGGAGTTGACAATTTTTTTTTTAAAGGTCCAGACAGTAAATACTTTATGCTTTGTGGGTCATACAGTCTCTGTGGCAACCATTCATCTCTGCCCTTGTAGTGCAAAGGCAGACATAGGGGATACGCACACAAGTGAGCGAGGCTGTGTTTCAATGAGAGTTAATTTACAAAAACAAGGCCACCGGCGCTAATTTGCCTCCTTTGTTCTAGGGCCAAAATCAATTAGCTACGGTCACATCAGACAACCAGGGATACCCTCATCCCATGGATGGCACAAGACTGTTTAGGAATCCTGGCTTGGACATCATCCCTATGGCTAAAGGCTAGAGGACTTCCTGGGTTCCTCTTCTTTGCATAAATCTGGAAAGTACTTTAAAAAATGTGGCCAACCCACATATTATTGAGACCTTCCACTTTACCAATTAGAGTCCATCTATAATACTTATTATTATGCTAAGCAACAGGTCCCTGATTTCAACCACAACAACCAATTCCTGACATTTCCAGTGCTAATTAGCAAAATAAAGGTTGTTGATCAAGGCATCAGAAGCACCTGGGCGCTGTGGCTTGGCCTCTGGAGTATGAGGGCTTTGGACTGGAATACCCAGGATCTTCCCTAACCAGTGTGGTTTTAATTAGAAGGCTGGCAGCGCTGGGTTATACTAGCTTAACCTACAACTCGACCATAACATTCCCCTGAGGACTATTGGAGAGTGGATCACCAGCAGTGCCATGTGGCATATACAGACCAAGAAAGCTGTCCTGAGGAAGGGGCCATGGAGGAAGGATGGATAGGATTTAACAGGGGAAGGTGTGGAGGAATGGGGCAGGGAGGGGCAGCAATGGGAGGGTTAAACTCCAGGCTAACAAGGCAGCACATTTCACATCCAAGAGACAAGAATCAAGGGGCAAAGGGCCATGGAGATTCTGATGCAGGAGTGGGCAGGCCACAGGGGAACACCCCCCCCCCCATACACACACAGTGATGGGTGAGGCCAGTCTGGGTGTTACACATGGTAACAATCCCTCCTCCCATTCCTAAGAAGTGAGAGGAACAGCTAAGGCAATTATAACAATGTGATATGAGCATTCTTTGCACTGGAAAAATTAAATCTTTTAATAAATACTTTTGAGTTCCTACCATGTACAGGCACCACAAGAGATGTAGAAGTGGACCAAAGAGACAAAAACTCTCTCTGCCCTTCGGGGGCTTATGTTCTAGTGGGAAGGGGTGGTAAACTAAATAAGAAGATTGTATAGTAGGTCAGAGGGCAGCTAGTGATCTAGAGGAAAACCGAACAGGGAAGGGAGATTAGGGGCTCAGGGAAGCTTGTGCCTAAAATTCTACTTCCTTCATTTCAGGTCCTGCCACCAGCTCCTTGACCTTTTCTGATCTTTCCTCTTCCTTTACACTGAAGCTCTTACTCTTTTCCTGAACACAGTTTAGCTTGAAATATTTATTGAGCACCTATGGGGTGGTAGGCTGAGTGTTGGGGACATAGCGTTAAAAATAGATGCGACTGATGGTTCCCAGGTGGGATAGGAAGGGGGATGGGTGAAAAGGGTAAAGTGATTAAAAAGTACAAGTTGGCAGTTACAGAATAGTCATGGGGATGTAAAGTACAATATAGGGAATACTGTCGATAATATCCTAATAACTACGTATGGTGCCAGGTAGGTGGGTACTAGACTTATTGGGGGGATCGCTTCATAAGTTAGAAAAATGTCCAACCACTATGCTGCACACTTGAAACTAATATAATATTGACTATCAAGTGTATTTGTAAATTTAAAAAAATTAAATATATATATGGTTCCAACAAATCACATCTCTGCTCCACCACCTGGCTCCATGCTAGTTCTGCCAACAGGAGGCGGTAGAGGGAGCCTGCAAGGCTGAGGAGGAGAGTGAGTTTGCTGGCATCGCTCCACCATCACTTCTCCCTGGGAGGTCCATTCTGACACAACAGTTGGATCCAGTTTGCAGTTTCTCCAACACTTAAAGAGCCAGCCTCACTGCAGAACCTCAGAGACACCAGCATCAGCCAAAAAGCGCTCCCTCTTCCAATCCTCCAATGTTCAGAATCCCAGCCTGTTCTCTCATGTTCTCTGCACCTTTTCGGTTTCCTTACTAATGCTTTACATGTACTTAACCAGAGCTTTCCAGACTTTCTCTGTTCACGGTGCCCTCGGTATTTTGGTAATTTTTTTCATAGGTTCCTAACCAAAGAAATACCTAACAGTTTCCGTCATTAGTTAGACCAGTGGTCGGCAAACTCATTAGTCAACAGAGCGGCAAACTGTGGCTCGCAAGCCGCATGTGGCTCGCGAGCCACAGTTTGCCGACCACTGAGTTAGACCAAGCAACTTAAGTATTTACAGCTTAACAACCTAACAGTGGTTTGAGAAAACAGTACACACAAATCAAAGGAAAAGTAGTTCACTTCCATTCTTAAATAAGCACAATTACTCACTAATGGGATGCGTTCCTCTGTTGACCACTGAACAACTTCTCAGACTGGATGGAGCTCAGACACGGCGCTGTGGCCTGGTCCACACGAGACTTTGTGAAACACTTGCCTTTCATCACGGCATCTACCAGAAGCCCGGCTTTGCAGGGACATAACGTCACCGAAAGGAACGGAGCCCAACCTCATGTTGAATCGGTGGGCCATCTCAACTTAGTAGTGTGTATGGTGTCCTACAGGTGACACTGTGTGTTCCATGATCATTTAAAGTTAAAAATGGAAATGCCCTCCCGTGGTGCCTTCGTGAATGCTGTGGTGTCCTGGGCTGCCTCGACACAGTTGAGAACCACAATTATTAACAACTAGTAGCCCTGCGCACGAATTCGTACGTGAGTAGCTTGCTGCCGCTTGCCTCAGCTGGCCAGCCGCCCACCGCTGTTGGTAGCTCTCCACTGCTTATAGCTCGCTGCCCCGCCCTCCTGGAGCTTCCCCCGCCCCCACAACCCCACATAGCTCGTTGCCCTGCCCTCCTGTAGCTCCCTCCACCCCCCTACCCCCCCCCCCCCCCGCAACCCCTCATAGCTTGCTGCCCTGCCCCCTCCTGTAGCTCTCCGCCCCCTGCTTGTAGCTCGCTGCCCACCCTCCTGCTGATCCTTGATCTGGTCGTTTCTCGGTCGGTCATTACGCCTCAGTGTGTAACAGATAACTAGCATATTCCTCTCTTATTATATAGGACTTTTTATAGGCAATCCACTCTGTTAAAATAACTTGGCATGACTTATCTCTGAAGAAGGCCTTGACTCATGCCAGATCCCACTGTCTGAAATTTATGAACATTCTGTGGCCCCACCCTTCCTATCCATTCTGCCTGGGTAGCCCTGCCCACAGACCTGATGGCCTCGCTGGCTGCACTCTGCTTCCCAGCTCTAGCTCAGACCTGGGCGTCCCCCTCCGCCCTGCCCGGAAGCAGCCACCTGGATGCTGGTCGGCTGCACCTCTTACCAAGTCCCCTGCTCAGGCCTCAAATGGCAGGAGGAATTAAATGGACACAGGCACAAGATTGCAGCCTGGAAAGAAAAGCTTTCAGATGTTTAAAAATTACTTTTGTGGCAGAGGAAATCAGGTTGGACAGAGTGAAGCCATTTCTCAATTACATGGTTTCAGTTTCCAGAGAAAGGAGAGGAGTTTCGGGGTGGGAGTGGGGAGGAGGAGGCGAGCACAGCGCATCTTCCAGCTTCACTTCAATTCACACTTAATTCGTGGCAAGACCACTTGTCCATTGGAGGGGGGGGGGGGGAAGGCTGGCGAAAGAATAAATCTGAAATATCTGTGATGGGCAGAAGCCATCTAGTGTTGGGCCAGGTGAGGTGTTTAGCATTCTGAGCACTTCCCTTCTCCTTGGGAACACTGGCCGAGAACAGCATGGGCTCTGGAATTAGGAACAGTCTTCGGTGGAGCTAATTTGCCATCACTGTGAGGCTGATGAGAAGCCATGGGTAAATCGAATTATTTCCAGAATATGTAAAACAAACAACCTGAAGGATTATCTCCTGGACCCTGATAGCCCCTCTCCCAGAACTACTACTCCCTTCGCGCTCAGTGGCTTTTTATTCAGATCTGTGGCTTTTCAAAGCGGAGGCAGCTCATAACTGTGAACCCCACCCCAGGACAGCCTTGATCTCCCAAGGAATGGCATTAATCTGTAGCCACTACTCAGGACTGCTGGACCTTGACGAGCTCCGCTGCGTCAGCAGCCCCAGAAATGCCTACCCAGCTTTTTTATGATATCCAAAGCGTTATTCTTTGAAATGTACAAGAGTATCATTAAACTGAAGGGAAAAATTCAAACAAAGACCACTGTCAGTGAGAGGAGGCTTATTCTCTGTGGCGTCTCATTGGGGATTCACCTAGACAATGAGAAAGGGCATGTGACAGAGTGAGAGCTGCCTGTTGCAGTCACCTAGAGGCAAAAGACCAAGAAGAGAACCTCTGTGGGAGAGGGGACAGCGGGACAGCAGATCAAAGACCCGTCCACCCTCGGGTGTCTGCCTCGCTCATTTGGGAAGCAAGCTCTGGCCTTGCTGAGCACCTCTCAGCAAAGGTGCCGGGCTAAAATGTACGCCTAGTCTCCTGGCTGACCCCTTTAATAGAGGGTGGTGGCCCCGCACCATGACATTGTGAGACACAATCACAGCACAGGCTCGTGCATAAGCCACTAAACGATAATTCCTCACATCAGATTCTCGAAGAGATCAGCATCCTTCTCCTTGATTTCCACCTTTGATCTACCCTTCTAAAGCTGCCCCTGAAAAATGTGTTTTCCTGTCAGCGTCATCAGTCACAAGGCCCCTGCTACGTTTCCCCTCCCCTCCATCTGCAAATAGTGTTGCTCCTGTGCCCAATATTTTCACACTCTCTCTCTCTCCTCCGACCACCAAGACTTACTGATGAACGTATGACCTTGAGTCAATCATTTTACCCTTTCTGAGCCCCAATTTCATAACATGGGAAGTTATGATTCTTGTGAGATGGCAATGAATGCTATGTGCTCCTTTATTAGTGGGATGCTGCTGGATAACATACCCCCTAACTCAGTAGTTCACAAGAACAGGCAGTTATTCTTGAGCTCATGCGTCTGTTTGTCTACCCGAGGCTGGGCTCAGCCAGGCGTGGCTCCAGGCTGAGGACTGTGGTCAGGTCTGCTCCCTGTGTTTATTCCAGAGCTCATCTCTAAGGCCATGTGCTTTCCAGGATCGATGCCCCAGAGCCAAGCTAACCTGATGCAAGAGCTCTTCAGGCCTCCCTCATGTCGTGTGTGCTAACACCATACCCATCAAAGCAAGCCCCTGAGCAAGACCAACACCAACGGGGCCATGCCTCCCACTGTGGTGCAGTAGGAGTGGGGGAGGTGAATACAGCTGAGTGATAACCCAAACTGTCACAGCACAAATGAGTTTATGTTCTGGTTAACCTGACCAGCCAGCACTTTTTCATGTAGCACAGACTTGGTCCCCTTTGGGGAGGAAATTCTGACTTTGAGTCAGATTTTTGGGGAGGCAGAAGATTCTGCTGTCACACAAAGTGTATGCCGTTTCCTGATCTACTAGCATCTCCATCTGGACTATGATGTGATTTGTCCCTGTGAAAGAAGGGCAGAAGAGAAAGCACACTGGCATTTTGAAATCCTTCTGAATCTCCATAGGAACCTTTGGATTCACCAGCCCAATTGGTCAGGTAAGTTATTCCTGCCCTCACCTCCCAATGCTGGCTCAGACTATACCCCAATACATACACTGATATCCTCTTCCTCAAATCAAAACTCCTGTGATATGCAAAATAATGCCCCCTCACCCCCACAAAGATGCTAAGACCCAGAACCTGCTACCTTATGTAGCAAAAGAAACACTGTGGATGCAATCAAGTTAAGGAAAATTATCCTGGATTATCTGGGAGGGCTAGATGTACTCACAGGGTCCTTATAAGAGAGAAGCAGGAGGTCAGAGAGGAGAGAGAATGCTATGCTGCTGGCTTTGAAGACGGAGGAAGGGGCCATGAGCCAAGAAATCGAGGCAGCCTCTACAAACTGGAAAAGGCCAGGGGACAGGGCCTCCCTGCAAGCCCCCAGGAACACAGCCCTGCAGACCTATCTGAGACTTCAGACCTCCAGAATAATGCGATGGTGGTGTTTTAATCCACTATGCTAGTGTTGACTTGTTACAGCAGCCAGGGGAAACTAATACAACCCTCTGTTACTGTTCTGCTTATTTCTGTATTGTTCACCCACTTTCTTCACGCTCATTGCCTTTCCTTAATAGACACATTATATTTCACATACGGTCCTTGGCTTGAACGAATTCTTGTAAAACGCATGGCATTGTTTAGTATGCATGTACATCATTATGTAAACTGGAACATCCTAGAGCTCCATTACATCACTCAGCACTCGGCTTTAACATCCACCCACGCTGCTGTGCACCTAGTCCATCACTCCAATCACTGCACAATGTTCCATGGCGTCTGTCCTCCATGATTTACCCACCTGCTCCCACAGAGGGATAAGCAGTTTCCAACTCATCAACCAGAAATGGTGCTGCAGCAGACCTCAGGAAGCCCTCCTAGATTTGTGTGGCTTTCGCTGGGGAATATAGTCCTAGGAACGGATGGACTGACTGACTTATTGGGTATGTATGAACTTAATTCAACCAAGTACTCCCAGATTGCTTCTAGAATAGTTGCACCCAAACTCTTAGTTGTATGTGAAGGTTCCTGTGGACTCAGTCCATGGCAACAATTAGCATTATCCAATTTTTAAAATTTTCATCACCTGCAAGGTATTTTCCCCATTACTATGTTAATTTACATTTCTCTAATATTAATGAATTTGATAATTTATTCATACATTCATTAGCCTTTTAAATTTTTATCTTTGTATAAACTCCCAGTTCATATCTTTTGCTCAATTAACTCCTCATTTGTAGGAATGCTTGGTATTATCTAGATTTTTTTTCTATTAATTCTGTTTATGGTAATCTGTGTTAAATAAAAATCCTTTGCTTTTGGTGCAGTAAAATCAACCACATTTTTAAAATTGATTTTTTTAGAGAGAGAGGAAAGGAGAGAGAGAAACATCCATATGAGAGAGAATCAAGGGTCGATCAGTAGGCACTCTGACCCCCAACCTGGGTATGTGCCCTGACTGGGAATCAAACCTGTGACTTTTCAGTGTATGGGACAATGCTCCAACCAACTGAGCCACACTTGCCAGAGTTCAACCACTTTTTTGTTGTTGCTAATCCTTACCCAAGGATATTTTTTCCTTTTTTTTAAGAAAGAGTAGAAGGCAGGGGAGTGAGGCGGAGAGAGGAAAACATATATATGAGAGCGACACATCTATTGGTTGCCTCTTGCCCAGGCCCAGACCCATGCTGGGAATCAAACCCACAACCCTTAGATGTGAGGGCCGACACTCTAACCACTGAGCAAGCTGGCCAGAGCTCAACCTCATTTTAAGTGATGGTTTGTTATTTTTAAAAATTTCTACCAAAATGGCAAATATGACTTCTGTTCTCAAATTTTCTCCTTGTCCCAGACATATGGTCCAGTTGCACTTTTCAGTGCCCTTGAAGTTGGGTGTGACCTTGAGACCTGGGTAGTTTTACAGCCCGTGTATGATGGTCCATTTCACTTTCCCCGGCTGCAGAAGGTGTGGAGCCTCTACTGAAATGAAGCTACTCTAAGTCTGGGTCCCTGAAGTCTGGAGGAAGCGGAGCCACCCTGCCAGACGCTGTGGTCATAGGGCTTGATAGAGAGAAACTTCTGTGTGGTTAAGCCACTGAGATTTGGGGGTCCTTTGTTACTTGATCATACCTAGCCTATCCTGACTATGTCCTGGCTAGTTTGTTTCTTTATTTCTTTTTCTCCCTATCATAGGCAGCCCTTCTAATATGTTTATTTTGTGTCCTTAGATAATCTATACTATTATATGTGCATTTTTATTTTGATAAATGATATTATGTTTTCTTTTTCTGTTTCTATTTTTTACTTTCTTCACTCAGTACTATGTTTGCCTTCCATACTGCTGTCTATACACATGAAGTCAGTTGCGGCTCACTGCTGTGTGGTACTCACGGATGAGTAACTGGTGTCATTTCCCTCTCCTTCTCCCAGTGAAAGACATCCATTTTGTTTAAGAAGTCCTTGCCCAGCCCTAACCGGTTTGGCTCAGTGGATAGAGTGTCTGCCTGTAGACTGAAAGGTCCCAGGTTCGATTCCGGTCAAGGGCATGTACCTTGGTTGTGGGCACATTCCCAGTAGGGAGTGTGCAGGAGGCAGCTGATCGATGTTTCTCTCTCATCGATGTTTCTAACTCTCTATTCTCTCTCCCTTCCTCTCTGTAAAAAAATCAATAAAAAAAGAAGTCCTTGCCCAGCCCTGGCCGGTGTGGCCCAGTTGGTTGTAGTGGTGTCCCTTACACAGAAAGGTTGTGCTGACTGATCTCTCTCTCTTTCCCCTCCCCCCATCTCCTTCTCCCTCTCCCTCCCCCCCCCCGTCCCCCCCACCCCCGCTTTTCTTTAAAATCAATTTAAGCATTTTAAAAAGAAGGCCTTGTTCAGCACTAGGTTACAAAGTCATTCTTCAATATTCATTTCTAATTTTGTCAATTTATCTTCCACACTGACATCTTAGGTCTCCTGGAATCAGCTACCTTGGTAGGAGGTATTAGTTTTCAGTTTTATTTTCTTCCACATAGTAAAAAGGGTCTCCTTAAAAACACTTACTAAATAGTTGGTCCAGCTGATTTGTGGAGCCTCCTTTATCATACCTTAAGTTTCTGTATATGAATGGGTTCTATTGGCTCATTTGCCTCTTATAGCATGAATACCAAGCTAGATTCATAATTATGGCTTTATAGATATATAATATATTTAAACCTGTTAAGGTAAGTCCCTCTTTTTAAAATCCCCCTTAAAGTTGACTGCTAACTATTAAATTTTATTCCTCTATATACATTTTAGAGAAAGTTCATCAAGTTCCTTAAAATTCGAATGGAAATTTTTATTGACATTGCATTAAGTTTATAGATGAAATTGGGGAGAATTTTTATTTGTGTAATAATATCATCCCATCCATGAGCATGGATTGTTTCTCCATTATTCAGATCTTCTCTCAAATCTTTTATTAGTTGTAACATTTTCTCCGTTGAGATTTTATATATTACTAGAGGCCCAATACATGAAAATTCATGCAAGAGTAGGCCTTCCTTCCCCTGACTGCCAGCACTGGCTTCCCTCAGGCACCCAGGACCCTGGCAGCTTCCCTCCTCCAACTGCCCACAGGCACCTGGGACCCGGGCTGGCTTCCCTCCAGCCCAGGCTTGGTCAGGAAGGACTTCTAGAATGACATCCAGTCTAATTAGCATATTGCCCTTTTATTATTATAGATTGGGCTATTTAAATCCTAACTATCTTAAAATTTGTATTACAATTGCTTTAGATTAGATGTTCTGGCTCATTATTGCTGGTATTGATTTTTTGTAAGTTGATCTTATATCTGGCAACCTTGTTGAACTTTCTTATTGTTTCTTACAATTTTTAAAATGTTTCTAAGAGGACTATCATGTCACCTACAAGGAATGAATTTTATGTCTTCCTTTCAAATCCTTACATGTCTTACTTCTTTTTCTTTTCTTAAAGTGTGGACCAGAAACTCCAGCATGTCAATAGAGGGCCTTCTAGTCTGCCTGATTTGAAAAGAAATGCATCTAAATTTTCTATATTAAGTATAATGTTTGCTGTAGGATTTTGGCTTATAATCTTTGGCAATTAAAAATAATTATCTCAAAAGGAATCTTTGTACACTGCAGGTGGGAATGTAAACTGGTACAGCCACTATGGAAAACAGGATGGAGGTTCCTTAAAAAATTAAGAATAAGGCTACCATATGAATCAGCATCCTCTTCTATGTACCTACCCCCAAAATTTAAAAACATTTATTTAGAAAGATGTATGTACCCCTATGTTCATTGGAGCATTATTCATGGTAGCCAAGACATGGAAAACAACCTAGGTGTCCTTCTATGAATGATTAAAGAAGATGTGGCACATATGTACAACGTAATACTACTCAGCCATAAAATAAGATGAAATACTGCCATTTGAGACAACATGGATGATCTTGAGATTATCATGCTATGTGAAATAAGTCAGATAGAAAAGAACAAGAACCATATGATTTCACTCGTATGTTGGGTATAAAACAGAAAGCAATAAACAAACAAAACAAGCAAATAGACTCATAGACACAAACAACAGTATGGTGGTTACCAAAGATGAAGGGTGGTGGTGGGAGGATGATGAGGGTGAAGAGGGTCAAATATATGGTGAGGGAAGTAGACTAGACTTTGGGTGGTGAGCACACACGCAATAAACAGATGATGTATTATGGAATTGTATACCTGAAACTTATATAATGTTATTAAGCAACTAGAGGCCCAATGCACAAAATTTGTGCAAGGGAACTTGGCCCTCTCGGCCCCGGCTGCCTCGGCCGGCCCTCGCAGCCCTGGTTTCATCTGGAAGGTAGTTCAGAAGGACGTCCGGAAGGTTGTCAAGAAGGACATCTGGAAGGTCATTTGGCTGTTTGGTCTAATTAGCATATTAGCTCTTTATTATATAGGTTGTTACCCCAATAAATTTTATTTTAAAAAGTTTCTTCTATTTTTTTAAGAGTTTTTCAAATCATCATAAATTGATAACACACTTTATCAAATGCCTTGTCTCACTGATTGAGATGATCATTTGATTTTTATTCCTTAGTTTATTAATATAATAAATTATACTAAAAAAGGATATAGCTCACGGACAGCCAGGTGAACCTGATGTATAGGTGAGGCATGGAATGGGCTGAGCTTCCATGCCCTCTCCCCTTGCACCACCCTCACGGCACCTCCAAGTGTTCACCCACCTGGAAGCTCTCTCACGCTCTCCCTCTGGGTTTTGATGGAGGATTGATTACATCACTGCCCATTGGTGATCCAACTCTATCTTCATCCCCTTCTCTCCCCAGAGGTTGGGGTGAGACTGAACGTTTCAACCTTCTAATCACGTGGCTGGCCATCCAGGCAAAAAGCCCTCATTCTTAGGTGGAGTCCAAAAGGCACCTCATCCACGTAACAAAGGACACCTTTATCTCTCTCATTACTTCAGAAATTCCAAGGGTTTTAGGAGCTCCGTGACAGAAACAGGGACAAAGACCAAATACATAGTTCTTATTATAAATCACAACATCACAAGGGTTATGATGAAGAAATCTGCTATAAACATTCATGTACAACAGTGGTTCCCGATCTTTTTTTGGCCATGCCCCACCTAAGCATCTCTAAAATCCTGATGCCCTCCCTGTGACAGATAATTCTTATTATTCAAAAAGTGAATGCCTATTCATGTGGAGGAAGTCTAAAAGGCCAATAACTTGGTCTAAACAAGCTTCCAAAAAACATGGCATCCATGAAAGAGAAAAATAATGAAAGGAGAGTTGAAGTACTGAGGAAGAAATCACTAAGAAATTGGAAAAAAATAACTATAATATGAAGTGATATGAAAAAGTAGCAAATAAAGTTTCAAAACATATAATAGAGAACTGAAATGCATAAATAAGTCAGCATATATATATATATATATATATATATATATATATGCTGTATATGAGGCTCCTAGAACCATAGACATGCAAAAAGGTCATTGTTAATAGCTCATTCTTGAATTGCCCTCCTTAAAAATCAAATTGCCCCCCGGTGGGGGCATGTGCCCCATGTTGGGAACCACTGATGTACAAGTTCCTGTGTGAACATAAGTTCTCCTTTCTCTGAAATAAATGTCTAAGAGTATAATTGCTGCATCACATGAAAGCTCATTTTTAATTTTAAAATAAATAGACCAACTATTTCCTGGAGTGACTGGACCATTTCACCTTCACACAAGTCATGCGTGAGAAATCCAGGCTCTTCCTCACCAGCATTTGGTGCTTTCACTATGCTTTATATTAGCCACTCAGGTAGGTGTGTAGTGATGCCTCCTGGCTGTAATTTGCATTTCCCTAATGGCTAATGATGTTGAACATCTTTTCATGCGCTTCTTGCCATCTGTATATCCAGCTCATTTGTTTTCTACTTTGGTTTCCTAGTAAATGAATTTAAAGCTCCAGATTTTCCTTTAAGTATTACCTCGGCTCTGTTCTACAGTATACATGCTCTGCTTTCGTTATCATCCATTTCATGATCTCTTTAAGATTTCCTTTTTAATCCAAGGGTTATGTAGTAATATGCTACTTCATTGCCAAATTCATGAGATTTTTAACGCTGCCCTTTAGTTATTAATCTCTATCTTTATTGTCTAACAGTTGGGGAACCTGGTCTGTGTGATATGGAATCTTTGGAATTTAATTGGGCTTTTTTTAAGGTCTAACACCTGTTCTATTTTTGTGACTTTTGTGTGTGCTAAAAAAAGTGTTTTTCTCTGTGTGTAGAGTTCTATAGATTAAAATTGTTTAATGTTAATTTTTCAGTATATTAATAAGCTTGAGTTTTTTAGTTATATTTTTCAAATCTTCAACATCTGTGTATTTTTGTCTTTTGATATTGTTTAAATAGATTGATATCCTAATTTGGTCATTAACTTGCTTCCACTCAAATGACCATAACAACAACAACCATAATTGTGAACACTTTCGTTTACATTTACATAAAAGTTCATATAAAATTTTAAATTCTGTGTGCTGGCACTTGGCTAAGCACTTTGCTTATGTCACTTTCACTTCTCACAATTATACGGGTCAACGGCCCCCATTTTACAGATGAGAAAGGTCTAGAAGCCAAGTGACCGGGTCATGCATCCAGCAAAGAATTATCTACTAAGTCCATGCTTTTAATGACTGCTCTAGACTCAGCTTGTTCATTTGCAAAAGGAGGGGGTTTGGAGAGCTTTGAAGTTCCTTTTTCAGGCTAAGAAATCCTCCTCTGAGTTAACATTTATTGAGTTCTTGCTCTGTAAGTTCCAGATTCTGTGCTAAGCACTATATGCATATGATCTTAAATCAGGAAGCAATATCAGAGAGGGTTCCCAGTTAGGATCTGAACTCAGTGGTAATATGTTCCTAATCCAAATGCCCCTTTGTCTTCCTTACTCAACCAGAGCTTTAGAGACAAAAGCCTTCGGAGGGAGGAAGTCGTGTACTTATGAACACACCCATCCCACAGTCCTCTGGCTGGCCCTGGGTACTCCTGAGAGAAGTCCCCTGCTCTCTAACTTGATGGAATTGTCCCTTCCACTTGCTTGGAATCTGAAGAACAGCATCTCTTTTTGATTCCCGCAAAGTGCTAACACTCTGAAATACAGCACGTGGCCCTTGCCCCAGGTACTTTCACACTATCAGCCCTTTTCTTCTTCTTCACCGCCCCCTTCATCTCAACTCCCCATTTTCTAGGGAGGTACCCATACTCCTTCACATTGCTAAGTCTTCCTGTTTTCTTCCTGAAGAGCCCCACCCTTAAATAGACTGCTAAACCAAATACAACTTAACAGTATCTTATGAGGTGTGGGCTTTTCCCGCTCATCACAACCCTTTTATCTACCTGCATTTTCTCCTTCCCCGTGGCTCCCCGGAGTAAGGAGAGAGACGCAGTGAGTTATTACCACGTTCAGCTTCACTAAATGGCTTTATATTATGGTGAGAGACCTCTGGAGAAATAACAATGAGATTACTGCATCTTTTGTTCTTAGAAAAATAATGTTGCAAAAAGACACCTCTAATCTTCTATTTTAATTTGTTTTTATTGATCTCTTTCAAAATTAGGGAAACCAGTTTTCTCACTGCACATGTTATGACAATGCACGGGGAGGTCCTCGTTACAGAGAGTAATGAAGCGGGGGCCCTGGAAGAGCCTTTTCATAAGGCAGGCGGAGAGAGGACGGAGGGCGGGCAAGTGCCTACAAAAGAAAATACACAGAGAAGGAAACCCTCCAGATATTAATGGTCAACTCTGAGCGGTGGGTTCATAGGTGATGAGGCATCAAACAGGCCTTCCATGTTCTCAGTCAAAAATACTACGCCCTTCTCTCCACCACCATGTCACTATCACATCAGTCCTCTTTATTTTCTTGGCACTTGGCACCTGCAGAGATTAGCTCATTCATTTATTTATGGAATTTGCTTTACCCTAGCCTGAATAATGCACAAAGACAAGAACTTCGTATATTTTGTTTTTCTGCTATTTCCCCAGTGCCTAGAATAATACTTGGCCCATAATAGTTAGTCAGATATTTGGATGAATAAATGAATGAGCGGGTAGATAAATGGATGGATGGATGGACTGATGGACGGATGGATATGTGGAGTAAATGTTTTTTCTCTGTCTCCAGTCTTCTGTAATTTCTAAATCCCCTATAATGAGAAAAAAATCACTCTCTACTCAGAAAAAAAAATTAGGTTTAATTTAGCATCATTTCTCCTTAGAAAACTTCCTTAGGAACATGTGGGTCTTCCTCCTCTGCTCTCCCAAGAGTGTCTGTACTTCTCATTGGACGCTGGGCTTTGTCATCCTAATACTCTATTTGTGTGCATTTCTTGTTTTCCCGACTGGAATCTAAGGTCCTTGGGTGTTTGACTCATAAACTGCTAGAGCAGGAAGGAACTTAGCAGGCCTAACTTTTCCTGTTCTAGATGAGGACAGTGACCCTCAGAGATGTGATCTATTCAAGCTCAGTAGCAAAAGATAACCCAGGAAAACACTGCATTCTCCCTGCCTTAATTTGTTGTTGTTCTTCAAACTGTCCTATGTCATTGGGTAAATCTGTGGGAGTTTTAGCACTTTCACTGGGAGCCCAGACCTGCCACCTCTGCTGTCTGGGTTAGAGGGCAGTGCCTTCTACATTTATTTGCACACTCACATTCCCTACCTCAGGGCATCCACTCAGCTTCTGGAAGGAACAGGAAGAGCAGGCAAGTTGAAAAGCTACACTGACACCTTTTCTCCTTATTTTGCATGTCATTGCACATAGTATCCTAGCCTGCAGGCCCAAAGAATCAACAAGGAGAAGGGAAAATAGAACCGTTTTCTAGAAACAGTCAAAATGCACACAGACCATCCACAGTGATTTTCTGATAAATATGTGTTGAGCCTCTTTAAGCTTTGCCATCAGGAAGAGGTAGCTTAGCTCTCAAAAGAATTTTACCGTGAGATATGTAAGAAATATGGAAAAGTACAACACAACAAACACTCCAAAACCTAGCATCACAGACCCTGAATTTAGGGTTTGGCATTCCATGAAGGCACGAGTATTCATGCTCTCTTTCCACTGACATGCATCCAAGAATTACAAAGTGTTTGCTTGCAATTTTAAAAACTGTATTATTGATATTTTACACAGGGGTGGGCAAAAGTAGGGTTACAGTTGTAATAAAATAAATAATATAAAAATTAATACATAATAATAAACTGTTTCATGGTCTCACAACTGTAAATCCACTTTTGCCCACCCCTGCATGTAATTTTCTTCAGCTTCTATCATTTTAGTTGGATCCATTTATGTTGATATGTAGAGCTTGCGTCTATTCATTTTCACTGCTATACAGTTTTCCACTTTATGATTATACTATAGTTTGTCTGTGCCTCTATTAATGTTTGTTCATTACTCTACTTAGATATATTGATTTTTAGTTATGTTTGTGATTTGGGTCCTTTCATCTACTAACATAGTATGTCTCTCCATTTACCTTTGGCTTTTTAAAATCTCTTTAGTATAAACTTTATAATTTTCTAAGTCTTGCCCATTTTTTAGTTGTTTCGTTGTACCATGTTAAGTAGAAATGGGGTTGGGGCATTCTTTCTTCAGTTTTTCTTGGTTTTAAAGATAATGTTTTAAAATTTCATCATTTATTATAATGCTTATTGTCTGATTTTTAACCATGCCTCTTATCAAATTAAAAACATTATTTTTTATTCCTAAATTTATGAGACTTTTAAAAAATTTATTATCAATGGGTTTTTAATTTTACCAAATGATTATATGCATCTATTCAGCTTTGAATCTTCTATTTGGAATAATTAATGAGGTGGTTACATTAACATATTTTCAAATGTTAAATGTGCTTGCATTTTCTCAATGAACCCAACTTTGCTTTCATCTATTTACTCTTTTTACTTTTAAAATTTAAACTTTAATTGTAACATAACAAAATCTGTGGATGTTCAAGTCCCTTATATAGGATGGTATAGCATTTTCACATCACCTATGCACATCCCATGTATACATACTTGAAATCATGTCTAGATTACTTATAACACCTAATACAATATAAATATTGTATATATTCTTATATTATATACCAGTCGCCCAGTGCGCGAAGTCGTGCGCAGTAGGCCGTCCGCCACTTCCGCAGGAGCCAGCGGGAGCCACAGTGCGCCCACGGGAGCTGGCGGGAGCCACTCCGCTTCAGTGGGAGGCGGGAGGGAGCGGCCGCCGCCACCTGCGGGAGCCGGGGGGCAGGGACCAAGAGGTGCTCCATGCATCTCCTGGTGACCAGTTGCGCACACAGTCCCGCTCACCCGCATGCACCTGCTGTACACGCAGCCTCCTGCTGATCTGTCATTATGCATGAGGGTGTGATGACCATTTGCATGTTAGCCTTTTATTATATAGGATATTCTTCCTTACCATACATTTTTTCACTCAAACATCATGTTTCTGACAATCATCCATTTTCACATTGGTAATTCATTTTGGTGTTGGTTCACTCATTTTTACTGTCCTGGAAGATGAGATTATAGGAATGGATATAAACAATGATTTACTCATTAGTTCTCCTGATGTGGACATTTATGTGTTGGTGCCACAGTTTTTAGCTATCGTGGGCATAGCTGCTCTGCTTGCTCATGTGGATAACTCCTAAGGGTACACATCCAAGAGTTCCTCTCATCCAGGCTTTATATCTGTGAATGAAATTACTGGGTATTACATTATACACAACTTCAACTTAATAGGTGGTGGCAAAATGTTTATCAAAGTGGTTCTAGCAAATTGCATTCTCATGAAAAGTGTTAAAAATGTGCTGTTGTTTCTAATACTGAGTAATTCAGGCTGTTTGATTATTTTCAATCTTATATTTATTATTTTAACATCAGCTGTATTTTTTGGCATCCTTTTTTATTCCTAATATTATGTATTTGTGCCAACTTTTTTTCCTTGAAAAGAAAAACAGTGAAGTTTGGTGCTATTTTTTTTTTTACATGTTTTCAGAGCTTTGGCTTTGCTGACATACTCTGTTGTAACTTTCCTTCTTATTTAATTAATGTCTACTCTAATATTTATTATTTCTTTTCTTCTATTACCTGTAGGCTTAATCTATTGTTCTTTTCTTACCTTCTTAAGTTGAGTGCTTACATCATTAAATATTTGGCTATTCTTTTGTTGTTGTTAATCCTCACCCGAGATTATTTTTCCATTGCTTTTTTTAGAGAGAGTGGAAGGGAGGGGGAGAGACAGAGAGACAGAAACATTAATGTGAGAGAGACACATGGATTGGTTGCCTTGGGGATTGAGCCTGCAACCAAGGTACATGCCCTTGATCAGAATCAAACCTGAGACCCTTCAGTCTGTGGGCTGACACTCTATCCACTGAACCAAACTGGCTAGGGCAAATATGAGGCTATTCTTTACAGCTATCTAGTTCCCTCAAGGCATGGCGTAGCCAAAGCCCATGAATGTTATTGGTATTTTTTTCACTGTCATTCAATTCTAAGTCATTTACACAATTTCCTTTATCATATCTTCATTGATTTATAGAATTTGCAGGAGTGCTTTTACATTCCAAACATACAGGTTTCTATAAAGTTATGTTTTTGCTTTTCATTTCTAACTTAATTTCGCTGTGGTCAGATGATGTAATTTGTGTGAAACTGACTAGGGTTTTGAGACTTGTTTTATTGACTGATAATCAATTTTTATGACTATTTTATGTGTTCTAGAGAAGAATGTATATAATATCTTTAGATGCAGCATTTTATATTTTTCAACTGGATCTGTCTTATTGTGTCATGCAAATATTTTATTTCTTTACTACTTCCCTGCTTGGTCTGTCAGTTACAGAGAGATATGTGTCGGATACCATCTCCAGGCATACTGTACAGTGGCCTCCTTGTGGTTCTTAGATCAAGTCAAGAATCCTTCCTCCTCCGGGCCAGTGTACTGGTTTCTTCTGCTACTTGAAATGCTCTCGCCAGTCCATGCCCCGGGCTTTCTCCTTCATTTCATTCAGGTTGTCCTATAAGGAAACCCTACCTTCATCACCATCTAAACCACACACACCCTTGCCCCATCACTTCCTGTCCCCTTACCCTCATTTGTTTTTATTTTTCCTTCTGAGCATTTATCAAGAGCTGACATATTAAATACATGTTTTTCATTATCTTTTTCATCCAGGATGGGCTCTTCATAAAAACCAAAAATTCTGATGTATTCATTGTTATTTCATCAGCACTTAAAAGGAAGCCTGGAGTAAAATAGATGCTCAGCAAACATTTGTTTAGTGAGTGAATGACACCGATCTGAAATATTCTCTCTGCAATTTTTAAAAAATCGGACCTTATGTATTTTGAAGCCATGTTATGATGTGCACGCACATTTAGTCATGGCAACTCCCAGAATAAACAAAGCTTTTATGGCTGGGAAGAAAGTCAATCCTCTTTTAGCAAAAAAAAAAAAAAAAAAAAAAAATAGAAATAAAAATTTTTAAATTACATTTTACTTTGTTTATTTTATCTGATCCAAATATGGTTTTGCCAGCTTTTTTCTATTGTTTTCTGATATATTCTCTCCACATTTGACTTTTTAATTTCTCTGTATCTTTATGTTTAGGTATATGTCTTAAAACTATATAATTTGGATTTTGTTTTCTAGTCAAATGCAACAATTTCGTATTTAAACTAGAAAGTTTAGTTCATTTACATTTGTTGAGAATATTGTTAAGAATTATTTTACCCCCTTATGTTGTCTTGCTTTAGACATATCTATGAAAGTATACATGCAGATAGCATCCATTTAACATTTTATATTCTGAAAAGCTGGCTGGGAGCACACACACAAATCAAATACCAACTCCCCCAACAAGGAAGTCCTGTTCAATTTCTTATTGAAGGGGAGTCTTCCTCTTTTCTTTTTTTCTTTATTTTTAAGCATTTTTAAATGATTTTTAGAGAGAGGGGAAAGGAGAGGGAGAAACATTGATTGGCTTCTTCCTGCTCACCCCCTACTGGGGATCAAGCCCAGACCTTGGTATGTGCCCTGACAGGGAATCAAACCCACAACCTTTCAGTGTACTAGATGACACCCAACCAACTGGGCAACACAGGCCAGGGCAAGTTTTCCCTTTTCTCTCCCTATTTGACCTCCAACCAAAGAGCTCAGTCACGAAAGGTACTGTTCCGTATATCAAGGGGTTGGTTCTTAAGTTGCAGATACATGCTCAATAGACTTCATGAATTTATTATTTTAAGTGGCTATGTGACAAATTAGATTCTTTAGTTATTTGTGGAGATGACAGGTTTTTAGGGTCCTAGGTGAGAGTGAGTTTGATAGGAGCAACAGGAGCTGCTGCTTTAAATGTGTAAATGACACTTCTCTGCATATCAACAAGATGCTCCCACCCTTCTGCCTGGTCTCCTAGGGACACAGATGGCTCACAATCCTCTGTGACATTGGAAGGAGAAAAGAAACATGAGCTATATTTGCTCTTTGTGTTTTCCATTGGAATGTGATTAAAGAATATTTTACTTTGTTCATTGTCCTTTTAAAAACATTCAGCTCAGTGAAAGGTTGAGTCAAAACAAGAAGTTGAAAAGCCTCCCTGTGTTCCTTCCCCCATGGGTCCATCACTGGTAGCAACAAAGTTACTTCCAGGAAGACACGAAGCCTTTGACTCGGTAGAGGTTACCTACACCCTCACTCATGCTCAATGACCCCTTGGAGGATGTGTGAAGAACATTTCTATTTATTGACTCATCCTTTTAACATTTCCCTTTGGTGTATGTTTTATATATAATACTAGAGGCCCGATGCATGAAAATTTGTGCACTCAGGGGGGTCCCTCAGCCCGACCTGCGCCCTCTCCCAGTCCAGGACCCCTTGGGGGATGTCCACCTGCCGGCGTAGGCCTGCTCCCCAGGGGATCAGGCCTAAGCTGGCAGTCAGACATCCCTCTGGCAGCCTAGGACTGCCGAGAAGGAAGGAGAGGCTCCCGACACCGCCGCTGCGCTCACAGCTGTCAGCCCAGCTGGTGGCTGAGCGGAGCTCCCCTTATGGGAGTGCACTGACCACCAGGGGGTAGCTCCTGTGTTGAGCGTATGCTGCCCCCTGGTGGTCAGTGCGCGTCATAGCAACTGGTTGTTCCCAGTTGTTCTAGGGCCAATTTGCATATTATCCTTTTATTATATAGGATGTACTAGTATATATAAAACACATAATACATCACTCTAGTAACCTGTGTGTGTGTGTGTATGTGTGTGTGTGTGTAATATAAATATATATATATATATATTTATATCCTTATCTGTAAGTATATGTATGTATTTATGGGGAAAGTGAGCTCAGAAGTATTTCACTGATGAGATTTGACATTTAAAAAATGAATCCAATGGTTTCTGGGACAGATCTGATTGTCCATCCATTCTGTGAGCATAGCCCTATGGACCCTCTCAGTAATATAATCCTGCTCATATTTGGGGCTTTCTTTCTTTTTTGACCTAATTCCTAATGGAGACACTAGCACCTTCCAGTTTAATCTATTCCCCGAGTCCTTTCTTCCTACCTTTCCTTCCTTCCTATTCTCTTTGTCCAAGACTCAGATTATGACCACTCAGTTCCAGATATTTCTGGAATATTTTACCGTTCAAGGCAGTGAACAATATGGCTAGTATCTTATATAATCCCTGAATATATCTTTCCTGACTCAAGATAAAATGAGGGTCTCTTTTAGTATCAGGGCTCCCTGGAGGCCAGGGACTTTGAATAATTAGTGGTATTATTCCTAACATAATATGAAAAACCAAGATTTGGTGACTTTAGTAGGACACTATTCTCTTGGATCCTAGGGTATGACTGTGTCTCATTAAAAGAGTTGGGGCAGCATGGATGGCCCTGGAGATTATTATGACAAGTGAAATAGCCAGCAGAGAAAGATAAATACCATATGATCTCAATTATATGTGGAATCTAATGAACAAAATAAACTGATGAACAAAACACAACCAGAGGCATGGATACACAGAACAGACTGACAGATGGTGGAAGGGAGGGTCTAGAGGGGGACTGGAGAAAGGAAGGTGAAGGTATCAGCTAAAGAACAAATATGTATAGCCCACGATACAGACAACAGTGTGGTGAAGGCCGGGGCAGGGGGAGGGATTGGGGGCTGGGTGGAGGAGGGCAAAGCTGGGGAAATGGAGGACATCTGCAATAGTGTCAACAATAAAAAATTTCAATTAAAAAAAAAAGAGAGTTGGGGCAGTAGAAAGAGCAAAGTCTCTGAAAAAAACTATGGAACCGCATTTAAATCTCAGTTCCCAGATCCACCCAAGCTGTGAAACCTTGACCACGTGTATTCATCAGGCAAGGCCAGGTTACTCTGCAGAAAAAACAAGCCCCAAAATGTAGTGGTTTAAAACGATAAATACTCATTTCTTACTCATGCTATTGTCTATGGGCAGGTTAGAAGTGGGCAGTGCACATCCTAATTACAGGTGGACCCAAACTGAAGAAGGGTCCAGAGGAAGAGCACATGGTGATTCATAACCTAGCTCTTGAAGCTTCCACCGAGATGAGACCTGTCACTTACCCTCACGTGGACAGACCTCACCCAAGATGGCAAAGAAGCGTCATCTTATCATTTGCTCAGGAGGAAAGCGAAAATATTTGAGAACCTCACTAATGACAATCACACCAAGTCCTTTAACATCTCTGATTCCCGGCCTTCTCGTTAAGACAAGATAGTGATAAGGATGAAGATTGGATAAATTAGAACTAATGATTCAACTCAAGGCGTGCCCAGTGCAATGTCTGGTCAATGGCGAGCCTTAACAGATATTATTTCCCTCCTTCCTTCATTATGTCCTCTTCCCTCCAGACCTGAGAATAAAGAAAATTGGTAGGAGCATGCCAGGGGCCCCGTTTCCAATTCCACTAAGAAACAAATGAAAATGGGCCGTGACAGCAGCCAGAGGGCAGGAGGCCAGGGTAGCCAGCCAGGCCCCCGGGATCAGACAGAATTTCATTACCCAGAGGATTTTAGCACAAAATAACTAGCCTCTAGAAAATCCAGTGAAGAGAAAGTTCACAAAGGGGTCACAAAGGTACCCGGCCTCTCTGAGGACAATGCGCCACGTGCATCTGGACACGGCCTGGCACTTTCATTAACATATTTAATCATGCTTTTATCTTTAATCATCAAATGGCTTAATGGTGTGCATTGTATTCCCAGGCCTGAAATAACCATGGTTATGTGGTTCTGTGATAGATGTTTTTAATAAAATCAGTAATTAGCCTCTGTGTGTGTGTTTGTGTGTGTCAGTGTTGTATCTTTCTGTTTCCCTTTTAATTTTGGCTTTTAGATATGTCAGGAAAAAAAGACTAAGGTGGAACACTCAAAATACCATTTTTGTTTTGTTTTAGTAGTAGTGCCTGAGTGTTGGAGGGGAAGGTGTGGTCTAGGGTGTGGATTGCAATGCAAGCGTCCTGTAGGAATAGCTGAGAGTGGGGGTAGGTCAGGCTTGGGTTCAAGCTGGGTTTGAATCCCAGACCTGTGAGGGAGGTTGGTCACATGAGCCCCCTGTGCTGAATTCTAAATCTGTAAAATGGTACACAATATCCCTCATAAAGTTGCTGGGGAGAAACACAAAGATGCTTAAAAAGTAATTAATTGAACAAACACTTAAACAGACTTTACTATGAACCAGGAACTATTCTAAATGGTTTAAAATATTAACTAATTTAATCCTCAATGCAACTGTCCCAACATAGTTACTCTGACTATACCTCGTTTACAGATGAGTAAACTAAGGCACGGGGCGGTTAAGCAACCTGCCCATGGCTCCACAGCTAGTAAGTAGCAGAGTTGGAATTGGAACCCAGACAGTCTGCCTCTAGGGTCCGTGCTTTAAACAGGTGAGCTGTTACTGCGGCTGTGATTGGTTCCAGAAGCCCATTTTCACCTAGCAGACTTGGCTTCTGGATTGGACATTGGGCTGTACACGTTCAACACCTGCCCCTCACAAGTTACCCAAACACCCTTTGCCTTAATTTAAGTTTCTAGTCAAACTGCTCTGTGGTGTGAGGTGTTCCATAGACTCATTTCTCCGTATCTGATAAAAGAAAAAAAAATTAGTCTGGTTTCTCTAATTATACTGTTTAAGGCTAATCACTGTGAGCCTTTGCACTCTTCTCTGTAAAAGGAGGCTGTACCTGCCATTGTATAAATTGAAGGGATAGTAAAGCATGATCAGCTCTCATTCATTTAGCAACTATGTATTGAGAATCCACTTAGAGGAGTCTCTCTGAGGACACCCAGTACTGTCCACACTGTGCCTTTCCACTACTCCTTCTCGGGGAGAAAGGTCTTGGTAGTTTCAGTCAATCCTGACACCGCAGCTCCAGGACCCTCCCATCAGAGATACAAACAGCCCTCAGTGAAGAAAGAAGACACGCTATGGAACAAGAAATCGAGCTCCTCTATTGCAGCGGGACATGTCACCTCGCCTTTGAGCCCCATCTATAAAACAGGGTTGCCCTGAAAAACCAAGAATTTGAGAATGTGAAAACGTAACACCGTGCTGGGCACAGAGCAGTTTCTAATTAGATTTTACCACATCCAAGAGACAAGGACCTTCAAGACACATGGTGTGCTAGGTGCAAAAGCACCATCATCTTGTGTAAATCTAGAATCACATTGTGTGGTTCCAACATCCACTCAGCTGAACTGGTATTGTGCATTCCTGGGGGCCTTCCTTCCCTAGGAACAGTATCTTGTATCCTACATTCTTCTTGAATAGTCTGGATTGGTCTTTTTTTTTTTTAATGAATTCCTGGGACTTTGTTGGGTTAAAATTCATTTGCATTTTGCCTTCCACATGGAAGAATTTAAACCCTATAAACTGTTAACAACAAAACAACAACAAAGAAAGGAGCTCCCAGGATAGACATACACAGGGCAAGGCAGGGTGCTCACTGGCCATGCAAGGAGTGCCATGATGAGCACACAGGAGCTCAGATCCCCTCCCCCACCCCCCACCCAAGGAAGCTTGTTTTTCCAGCCCAAAAGGATGGAGTAAAACTACCTTTCCCATTATCACCTTGGGAAAGAAATCAAGACACAGGGGCAGAACACAGGGGCAACTGGCAAGAGGATAAAGGGAAATCCCTCAGAATGCAAGAAAGAGAGCTGTGGGTCCTGCAGGCAGGTGGGGGAGCCGTACTCCCCTGTTTTTCTGTAGAATGAATTAGAGGAAAGGCCCATTCCTCAGCATCACTGGTAAAAACTCAGAGTTTAAAATACCTGTTGAGCAAAAGCATTAATGAAAACCTTCCCTGTTCGGCAGATTATACAGATCTTGATACAACAGAACCATCCCAGCAGAGACCAGCATGAGACAAGAACGGTGAGAAGTCTGGGGGAAGGTGAACTTGAAACTCAAGGGGACGAGGAATTAAAATGGTGCTTGCACATAGACTTACATCTTATTCAGAGAGAACTCATCATCTCTAGTTTGATGACATACTGACGGTCAACAAGTTGAAGAGTAAATTATATTAGTTCTCAGTTGATAAGTGTTGACCGTTATTCCTGGAGCAGCCCCTGAACTGGGGACCGCAAAAATAAATCTGGAGTTCAGGATTGGATACTCCCACCTTGACTATTACTGCCATGATTCTGGTGACAAATGATCAGAAACTGGTAAAGAGCCTATTTTTTAGAGACCGATGTCTTAGTGAGGTATATGTCTGTCTAGAAGTTCTATACCCATTGACTTTGCAGGTCTGCTGCTTGTTTTCAAAACCAAGGCCAAGTTCCTACCAATAACAGAATAACACCTCTCCTTCACAGTAACTTCCATTCTTTACCTTAGGACAAAATTTAATTTTACACAGTGAGTACATCAACCTCCAAAGTTTTCACAGCATGCTGAACAAGACACAATATCCAGGAGGTAAACAGGAAAAGGTTCTATCCTCCCCTCTCCCCAGGATGAGCTATTTGCTTCATTTCTCTCCTTGGAGGCAAATACACTTAGTATTTTGGGGGGGCAATGTTCCAAAGATATTGTGTACTTATGCATATATACTAGAGGCACGGTGCACAAAATTGGTGTATGGGTAGGGACCCTAGGCCTGGCCGGCGATCAGAGCTGATCTGTGGAGCGACCAGCGGGGCTATCAGGGGGCCCCCACTAGCATCCACCTTGGCTGGCCTGGCGCCACCCGCTCGCCAGCCCTGCCCCTCCCCCCCCACCCCACCCCCGCTGCCAGTTGGGGCCTATGGGCTGGGGGCAGCTCCTGCATTGAGTGTCTGCCACCTGGTGGTCAGTGCGCATCATAGCAACTGGTTGTTCCGCCGTTCAGTCTATTTGCTTATTAGGATTTTATATAGGTAGATTATACATATAATTTCTAAAATTTTTACACAAAGTATTTCTTGTGGTGGTTTACAATTCTATGAATTGTATTGTATATATTTCATGTACCCAACACCACTATCAGGATACAGAACAGCTTCATCATCCCCAAAAAATCTCTTGGTCTCTCCCTTCATAGTTATAATATTGCTGTCAACCCCTATCCCCAAACATCTAACCCCTGGCAGCCACTGGTCACTTCCTTTCACTATAGTTTTGTCTGTTCCAGAAGGACATGTAAATGTAATCATACAATATATAACCTTGTGAGTCTGTCTTCTTTCACTCAGTATAATGCCTTTGAAATTTATTCAGTTGTTGAGTGTAGCAATAGTTTATTCCTTTTTATTGCTGAGTAATATTCCAATGTGCGGACATAGTTTGTTTAGCCATTAACCTATTGAATGCCACCAGTTTTTGGTAATTATGAAAAGAGCTGCTATAAACATTTGTGTACATAGTTTTATGTAAACATAACTTTTCATTTTTTTCTAGGATAAATACTCGGAACTTGGACTACTGGATCATATGGAGGTATTTATTTACTTAGAAACTGACAAATTATTTTTACATATTTTTTAATTTGTGTTTTTTAACAAAATGGAAGCTGATTTTATACTTTGTCTGCATTTTGACTTTTTGATGTATCAGTAGGTTAGATCTTACTCTTTTAATTATGCAGTTTTGCTGTTGCTGTTAATTGTGTTTTCTATTGATTTTTTGGTGTTTCCTAGGTATAAAATCACTCATTGTGCCAATTACTTCCTAGACCCTTGACAATACCATTTATTTTTCTTAATTTATTAATTTTTGGATATTTTCTTTCTTATACTTCCTTTGGCTTATTTTGTTGACAAAATTATGATTTTTTGAGTTAGGTCCTTAATTCATACACATTAAGGATGAAAGAGTATAAATTAAGTCAATGAGTGCACATTAGCTATATCCCACCAGTTCTGATAATACATTGTTTTATTGTAATTTTCTAGTTATTCTGTAATTTTAGTATTGATTTCTTCTTCTACATGAGAGGCATGTGAAAGGGTTCTCTCATTATTATTATTATACTAGAGGCCTGGTGCATGAATTCGTGCATGGGTGGGATCCTTCTGGGTGGCCTGTGGGGATCGGGCCGAAACCCGCAGTCCAATGCTGCCTGCAGCTCCTACCTGCCACGGGAGAGGCTCGCACTGCTGCAGCAGCACTCACCAGCCATGAGCCCTGCATCTGGCACCTTCCCAAGGGGAGTGGCCTGCCAGATCGGGCCAGGGAGGGACCGTGGGAGGGCTCCAAGGCGTATCTGACCCATCTTGCTCAGTCCACATTGGCAGGATCCCAAGCAGCAAGCTAACCTACTGGTTGGAGCATCTGCCCCCTGGTGGTCAGTGCACGTCATAGCGAGTGGTTGAGTGGCCTTAGCATATCATTGGCATATTACGCTTTGATTGATTGAACAGTTGACCGGTCACCAGATGACTGGACACTTAGCATATTAGGCTTTTATTATATATGATGATACCTGCTATATTTAAAGTTTAAATAATAAATAATAGAAAGAACACCCATCACCAACAATTTAAGAAACAGAACAGTATCAACACCTCAGCTTTGTTTTCCTCCCCTGATGTATACCTTTTTTTTAAACTAGAGGCAAATATTCTATTCCAAAATTTGTACTAATCCTTCAATTACATATATATATATATATATATATATATATATATATATATGCAAATTATTATTTTACCTTTATGTAAATGGAATCCTAATGAATGCATTCTACCATAATTTGCATTTACCTCTCAACACTGGAACTCACCCACTTCGATATTTGTAGCTATCATCATTTGCTCATTTTCACTGCTGTATAATATCCTATTGAGTGTAAGTATCACAACTGATTTATTCATTTTACTACTGAAGGGCCATTTGGAGTGTTTCCAAGTTTTAGCTTTTACAAACCAATTTGCTAAAAATAATCTGTGCATAAACCATAATGTACATGAACGAGAGTTTGTTTAGTTGAGCCTAAATGGAATGGCTAGGATAGAGGGTATATCCATCCCATCTTTATAGCTTTACTAGAGGCCCGGTGCACGAATTTGTGCACCAGTGGGGTCCCTCGGCCTGGCCTGAGGGATTGGGTCAAAACTGTCTCTCTGACATCCCCCAAGGGGTCCCAGATTGTGAGAGGGCGCAGGCCAGGCTAAGGGACCTCACAGGTGCATGACTGGGATTGGGAGCGATGCGGGAGGTTGGCCAGCCAGGGAGGAATGGCGGGAGGGACCGTGTCTGGCCTGTCTTCCTCAGTCCCTATTGGCCAGACCCCAGCAGCAAGCTAACTTACCAGTCAGAGCATCTGACCCCTTGTGGTCAGTGCACATCATAGCGACTGTTTGACTGTCTCCCCGATGGTCAGTGCATGTCATAGTTGGTGGTTGAGCGGCCTTAGCATATCATTAGCATATTACACTTTGATTGGTTGAACGGACAACTAGACAACCGAACATTTAGCATATTAGGCTTTTATTATAGAGGATAATAAAATGCCTAATCTTAGGTAATGGGTTTTTACCAGTTCATCCCTCCCTCCAGCAGTGTACCAGCTACTGCTCCACATCCTTGCTCATGTTGGACATCAGATTTTGTAACATTTTTTAACATGTCGGATGTGATATTGGATCACTCAGTACTTTTAATATCTATTTCTAAGATTTCAATAAAATTGAGCACTTTTTCAATTCTTTGTGGTCATTATTATTTTATGAAATGTCTATTCTTTGATCATTTTTTATTTTCTTTTTAAACGCCTTTATTTTATTGATTCACTGAGATCCAGTACATTCTGGATACTTATTTTTGTTGGCTTTGCAAACATTTTCTCACAGTGAGTGGCTCATCTTATTAATTCATTTGGGGTGCCTTTTTGAGAAATAAGAATTTAACATTTTAGTAGATTTTAATTTATCAACATTACTATTTGTATAATCTTTCAGAAATCTTTCTCTAACCCACAGTCATAAAGTACTTTCTCTATATTTTTCTTAATATGTAGAGTCTCCTTTCTCCATATGAGTTCTTATTTCATCAGGAATTGATTCTGTGCATGGTGAGAGATGGTATACAAATCAACTTTTTCCATGTGGATAATCAATTACGCTACTGTTAGATATTGGATTTTTTCTCTACCAATTTACAAACCAGTTCCCTATTGATATAGGCTTACTTCTGGACTTTCTATCCTTTTCCATTTATCCATCCCTGTATCAATACCACACTCTTAATTTCTATTTATAGTATGCCTTCATCACTGGGAGGGCAACACCCTCCATGGTTTTCTTCTCTTGGATATCCCCTTCTGTATATATTAGAGAATCCAGTCATCAAGTTGCATTGGGATTTTCATTTTAATTGCCATTGAATCCATAGATTATTTTGGAAGAATCGACATCTTAAACACATTGAGTCTTTCTACCCAATAACATATCTCTATTTATTTAGGTCATGTTTAATGCCTTTCAATAGAATGTTACGATTTTCTTCATAAGGATCATGGACAAAAATGTTCAGTCCTAGAAAGGTACTACTTTATGTATTTATTATCATTTTGGGACACCTTTTCTGTTTGAATTTGGGGTATAAAAATACAACTTACTTTTTTATCCTCAACTGAGGATATGTTTATTGATTTGAGAGAGGGAGAGGGAGGGAAGGAGGGAGAGGGGAAGACAGAGAGGCAGGGAGGGAGAGAGGGAGAGAGGGAGGGAGGGAGGGAGGGAGGGAGGGAGGGAGGGAGGGAGGGAGGGAGGGAGGGAGGGAGAGAGCGAGCGATATCAATGTGGGAGAAAACCACTGCCTCCTGCCAATCCCCAAAATGGGATCGAACCCTGGTACGTGCCCTGACTGGGAATCAAACCTGCAACCTTTTGGTGTACAGGACAATGCTCCAACCAACTGAGCCACCCAGCTTTTATAAACGTTTTATTGAAGTATAATGTATAAGAAAGGGCACAAGTCACAGGTATATAGCTTCATGAATTTTCAAAGAGCACATACCCAAGTAATCAGCACCCAGATAATCGAAACATCACTATGACATGAGAACTCCCCCCCAACTAGTGATGACCCCATATAAGTATGACCACTATGCTGACCCCCTTTTATGATAAATCCATTTTGCATCTTTCTGACACTTATGGGATTGTACAAAATGTATTCAATGTCTAGCTTTTTTTTCTCCTCAATATTATATTCTTGTGAGATATATCCATGTTCAGTGTGGTTAGAGTTTGTTCATTTTCTTTGATGTATAGATTTATATGGTGCAAATAGATTATAATTTATGCATCCTAATGTTGATAGTTGTTTTTTTAATAGTTTCCAGTTTGAGGGGACATGGATGTCAAGAACATTTCTTTTGTTGTTGTTAATCTTCACCCAAGGGAATTTTTTCCATTGATTTTTAGAGAGAGTAGAAGGGAGGGAGGGAGGAAGAGAGTGGGAGGAAAAGATGGGGGGAGGGAGGGAGAGAAACATCCATGTAACAGAGACACATTGATTGGTTGCTTCCTACAGGTGCCCGAACAGGGCGGGGGAACAAACCTGCAACCCAGGTACATGCCCTCCACCAGAAATTAAACAGGAGGCCCTTCGGTGCATGGGCAGACACTCTAACCACCGAATGCACCGGCCAGGACAAGCACATTTCTGAGTATGTCTCTCTGTGTCCTTATGCTCTCATTTCTGTGCATTTGCCCCCAGGAGTAGATTTGCTGGTATGCATATGTTTAGCTTTAGAAGATCGTGCCATATAATTTTGGTTTTCTAAAGTGGTTGTAGCAATTTTTAAAAAAATCATTTGCAGTGTGTAAGGATTCTAGTCAGAATACAACCTATTCTTGACATTTTAATATTTCTTATTTACAGGAACTTTGGCAAATTCCTATATTTACTTTAATAGTTTATCCATAAGCTAACATTATGAAACTGAACTTACCTTAGTCATCTTGTTATTTTTGTATATGGCTAGCTCTAATACATTTTTGCTAATACATTTTTGGTTTCTAAATGTTCGTGAGCCAATTAAACTGTAATTTCTTTTATCGTGTCTTTATCTGCTTTGAGCATAAAGTTTATATTTGCTATGTAAAATCAATTGGAGAACATTTCTGCTACTTTTCTTCTCTGTAAGATTTTGTGTAAGATCCGAATTTCCTATTCATTAAATATTTGGTAAAACTTCCCTATTAAACCATTTGGACGCAATATTTTATTTATGGTTATAAAGTGAATTATTTACTTCAGATTTTCAGGACTATTTAGATTTTTTGTTTTTCTTCACTTTTTTTTTTAAATTTTAAAACATGTGTCTACTTCACCAAAATTTTCAGATTAAAGATTATATTATCTTTTATATAACTGATGCATTTACATTGTCTTCTTTTTCATGTGTAATATGGTTTATTTGTATCTTCTATTTTTTCTCACTTAATCTTGGCAGAGGTTTATCAATTATTTCAGCTTTTATTAAAGGACTAACTTTCACTTTGTCAGTCGTTTCCATTGTATATTTCTACGCCATTTAATTAAGTTCTGCTTTTACTCTATTCTAATTATTTACTCCTTTCTATATTGTTGGATTATTCTAACTTTGAAGTGGAATGCTTAGTCCATCACAATTCAACTTTTAATTCTTTGCTAACATAAACATTTCATTGCTCAAATTTTCCCTAACTACTGCTTTAAGTGCATTTAATGTATGTTGACATATAATATTTTCATTATCATACAGTTCTATTTTCCAAATTTCAATGTGATTTCTTCTTTGACTCCTGAGTAATTTTGTGGGGATTTAAGTTCCCATACAGACACTAATAAAGTTACTTTTTATTGATTTTATGTTAATGACTTCATAATCAAAGAATGCAGTCTGTGTGATACAGAACATGTTGAGAACTAATTCATGCCCAATATTTGTTTTTTTAAATAAATTCACATTAATGCTTGAAAAGAATACATAGTCTCCGTTTATGGTACTGTGTAATTGCGTTGTTCAAATCTTCATACTGACACTTTAGTTCAGATTAAAATATCACTTGCTGACCTTGCCCACAACAATGGTTTGTTATGGTCTCCTTGTAATTCCAACATTTGCTTTACATTTTAATTTTTTTAAATATATTTTTATTGACTTCAGAGAGGAAGGGAGAGGGAGAGAGATAGAAACATCAATGATGAGAGAGAATCACTGATCAGCTGCCTCCTGCACACCCCTTACTGGGGATAAACCTACAACCCAGGCATGTACCCTTGACTGGAATTGAACCCGGAACCCTTCAGCTGGCAGGTTGAAGCTCTATCCACTGAGCCAAACTGGCTAGGGCTGCTTTACTTTTTTAAAGCCACATTAGCAGTGGCTTCCTCAGTTAGAATGGGTTATATCATTAAGATAAATTAAACATTTGTCAGTATATAATAGTTACATTTATGGCTGGCAATATAAGCTTTCTTTTAAGTAGTGTTTCCTGACACACCCTCCTCCACACATTTATCTTCTTCCTTTCCATTATCTTATGTTTTAAATTGTGACTCCTCTAATCAGTGTATAGCTAGATTAAAAAGAGAAATTTAATTGGAAAACTGGTCTTTCCCTGGATAATTTTATACCTTTGTTCTGGATGTATTTCTACTATTTTGATTTGTTGTTGTCTATGTCTGCATTTAGTTAATGGTCACAATTAATGCAGTCAAGTTACTTCTTTTAGAGTGAACCTTGGTGTTTCATTTCTCTTGGAAATTGTCCATTTCTTCTAAGTTTTCAAATTTATTGGATAAGGTTATCCATAATATCCTTATATTTTAAATTCTTCCAAATCTGTAGATTAATCAGTTTCCTTTAGCATATTCTGTGTGTGTGTGTGTGTGTGTGTGTGTGTGTGTGTGTGTGTGAGAGAGAGAGAGAGAGAGAGAGAGAGAGAGAGAGAGAGAGAGAGAGAGAGATTTCTTTTCCTTTTGATTTTGTTCATCTTCTCTATGGTACTTTTTAAATGTTTCATTAATTTCTATCCTTATGTTAATTATCTCCATACTTTTTTCTTTGAATTTGTTTAATAGTTTATTTTTCCTGCTCATTAGTTTGAAAGACTAGCTTATTAACTTTCAGCCCTTTTAAAACTAAGGATTAAAGACTATAAATCTTGCTTTCACTGTATCCTTCATGCTTTAATATAGAGTGTTAAATGTATTTTCTATTAAATGCTTACATTTTGAGATAATTGTAGATTTACATCCAATTTGAAGAAATATTACAGAAAGATACCAGATGCCCTTTATCTGGCCCTACCCCCAATTTAACATCTTGAAAATCTTTCATCCAATATCACACCAGGCTTTTGACATGGATACCGTTAAGATCCAGGACAATTCCATCACCACAAGGGAGTATAACTTTTCTAGCCACACTCACTTCCCTCCCATGCTCATCCCTTTCTTAACACTGGCGGCCACTAACCTGTTGTCCGTTTAAAAATCTTACCGTTTCTAAAATGCTATATATATAACGAGTCATTGATGTGTAACCTTTGGGGATTGAATTTTTTCACTTAGCCTGATTCTCTGGAGATTCAGCCAAGTAGTTGTCTGTGTCAATAGCTCAATTCTCTGATTGCTGAGTAGTGTTCCATGGTTTGAAGGTTCCACAACTGGTTCAACCGTCACCCATTGAAGGACAACATGTGGGTTGTTCCCAGTTTGGGGCTGTTAAGTGTAAAACTGTAATAAACATTCATATAAAAGTTTCTGCATGAATTACTGTTCACACAAAAACCTATATACAAATGTTTACAGTGGTTTTACTTATAATAGGTGAGTATATTTTAATACAATTTCATTGTTAAGCCATGAATGGATATTTGGAATTTCAAAAAAGTATTTATGTATCTACATTTATATAGGGTTATATATTTTGTTGTTAACTTTTTTCTCTCTCAATCTCTAAATATGTGGGTTTGCATTAGGTTTTAAATTTTGTTGCATTATTTGATCAGTTTTATACATTTTCCATGTGTACTTGAAAAGAATATGCATATCATTTCCAAATGTAGGATTCTTTATACTTCTGTTAGATCCTATTAATTTTATTATTCAAATCTTTTAAATCCTCTGTAATGTTTATATGCTTGATTTCTCAGTTACTGAGATGTGTGTAAAACCTCCTACTACGGTGGTACATTCAAACATCTCCTTCCTAGTAGACTCAAGATTTGTTTTTGTTTTAAGCTGCTTTATTTGTGAATACAAAGTGAGAATTATTATGTGCTTAGTGAATTTGTCCTTTCATCATCACAGTTTCTTTTCTTTTCTTTTTTTTTTTTTTTTTTTGGCCTAAGGTCTGTTCTGTCTGATATTACTATAACTACATTGGCTTTCTTTGGGCTAATTTTTGTCCATAATATCTTATTTTTAAAAATGTGTCCATTTTCTCATCTCTACTTCCAGTCTTATTTCCTTATGTTTTGCAGGTATCTCTTAAGTAGTATTTATTTTTTATTGTAAAATCTAGTACAAATAAAAAAAACAGAATAAAGCAAATATGAATATAGGGAGAAGTAAATGTTTACGAAGCAAATATCCTTGACACTAACACCTGGCTCAACAAATAAGTTTTGCTAGTCAGCCCAGAAGCCCTCCTAGTCACAAACTCTCTTTTCTCAAAAGAGTAACCAGTATCCAGACTTTCATTACTATTACGCTCTGCTTTTATTTATAGCTGTATCTTCTAAATATTCATCCCCAAACACCGCAGTTTACTGTTTTATCCCCTGTTTTTATTTGCTTGTATTAAAAGAGATATCTTACCCGGCCAGTGTGGCTCAGTGGTTGAGCATCTACCTATGAACCAGGAGGTCACAGGTCGGGGCATATGTCCAGGTTATGAGGTGAGCAGGAGGCAGCCAATCAATGATTCTTTCTCATCGTTGATGTTTCTATCTCTCCCACTCCCTCTCTCTTCCTCTCTGAAATCAATAAAAATATATTTCTTTTTAAAAAAGAGTTGCCTTAAGTCTCTCCTAGTCCAGATTTCCCCCTTCACTCCATTTACTCCCTTTTCCTAAGTGTCATTTATCTGTTCAAATACTGGGTCATTGCTTTGGTTTCATCCTATATTTTCTCTGCTCCAGCTCTGAAATCAGCTAGTTGTGTAAGGAGACCCAACTCCTTTTTTTATGGAAGAATGGTATTTAGAAACCAAGATCTGGTTGTTACCAGGGTTCATTGTTACTGGGGTGTCATTGCATTTAGGTCTTCCCAGCAGACAAAGCCTGGAAATACATGTATGTATACTAACCCATGCATGCACACATCTATATCTATCTATCTATCTATCTATCTATCTATCTATCTATCTATCTATTTATCTATCTATCTATCTATCTATCTATCTATCTATCTATCTATCATCTATCTATCTATCTATCTAGACTATCAATTCAGTTTTCCACCTCCAACCCCAATCCAGCTGTGTTCATTCATTCTTGTTTTACCAATCTGGCCACTTCATATGATATTGAGATAAAACAGCTCTTGAATTCATAATAACACTTCGGACTCAAAATCAGGACTGCAAGGATTTTACTCTCTCTCTATCTTAAATCTATTACTTTTCTTTACCAAGGGTCCTGGTTCTCAAGGCAACAAGACTAAAACAAAATTAGTATATCACATAATCTCTCATGTGCCTTTTTCCATATTGTATTCTTAACAGTTTCAGGATAACAGTAATGATACCAGTACTAACTCCACTAATTTGATTTTTACAACAGTACAGTAAGAACTCTTCTTGTATCTCTGCATTTTTAATAATTGTACTGAATGTACATAGAGCAGATAGCCATTTTATACTATACTTTTTCCATAAAAGTGGAAAAAGTTTTTTAATGGTATGAACAGCCTTTATTGGTTGCAACGGGAAGTGAAAAAGGAGGGGGTATGGCAGCTCTGGCTCTGGGGACCCTTCACAGACTCTGTGGCTGTCCTCTGAATGAATAATATTTCTTAATTCTTGCACGTTGATAGCCATTTGTCTGTAGTCTTTATGCTCAAAGGTCAGCCTGGTTGTATATAAAATGCTTGGCTCACATTTTCTCTACTTGAGTATCATAAGTATATTGCTCCATTTCCTCCTGGCACAAAACATTGCTATCAAAAAGTCTGATAATATTCTGATTTTCTTTTCTTTATATATAACTTAATCATTTTGCCTGGAAGCACATACGATTTTTCTTCTTCTTTATTATGTTAAAGTTAAAAAAAAAAATAGACTAAAATATACCTCAGTGTTGACCATTTCAGCATGTAATTTTCAGTTGTTTTGTTATTTCAGGAAGTTTTCTTTGAATTGTAAGTTTGATATTTGTCTCCTTGCTTTGGGTTTCTTCTTTGGGGACTCTCCTATAGCTATGATGAGCTCATCCTGTCCTCTAACTCTGTGGAGTTCTCTTTAATCCATTTATCTCTTTCTTTTGTATGGTTCCTCCCTCAACCTATTTTTCCCCAGGCACTATCTGTCTGGTTGATTTATTCCTGGATCATTTCTAGTTTAGTCTTCTATCCTGAAATTCATTTCCTTAAATTACCAATTGTTTCCAAAGTCCTATGACCTCATTCTTGTTTTTCCTAATTCAGATTTTCACTGTTCTTTCATGTCTCATATCATTCTCTTACTCTCTGTAGCACTTTTTGAAACAGGGTATTATCGTTTTCATCTGACACGTAGCCACATGAGCTGCCATGCTTTTATTGCCTGGGGGGAATGCTATTCCTTTCCTGGATGTTACTGGGTATGTGTTCCGATTCCAATCATGTTCTGTCCTCTCTTTTATGTGAAAGTAGTTTTCCTGAACATTTACACAAGGATGCAGTCTAACATTTAATTTAACTCCACAGAGCTCTCCCCTTTGCAAGTTTGTATCGTGTTCAAGAGTTTGATGACTTCCCTCTGAGACTCCCCAGCCCTGTTTCTCTCAAGCTCTTTTATCTGGACCTTCATTTCCTGCAACCATTGTCTCTGTGCTGCTCAGTTTAATACTTTATTACAGTACTTTTTCCTGGGAGGGAGCTTGGGCTGGTTACTTTTGAGGGTTCAAGGGTCCAATCTGCTCCAGACCCTTCACACTTGACTGTTAACCTTTATTTTCATCCACTGTTGCAGTGTGCAAGATCATCCCCAGCTTCCCGCTGCCATTCTCAAGTTCATTTTCAACCTTTCCAGTGGGCACCTGTTGGCTATTTTTTATTTTGGAAACCATATATTCTACACTGCTCTCTTCCCTTTCCTCGCCTGATACCACACAGGTTTTGGAGTTATTGGTCAGATAATAATCTGATCATCTTTCCTATTGGTTGACTTAGTTTCTTTTGCCTGGAAGCACAAGAATTTTTTTTTTTTTTGCTTTTTTAAAAACAAACAAACAAACATTTTTATTGATTTGAGAGAGAGAGAGAGAGAGAGAGAGAGAGAGAGAGAGATTGAGAAAGGGATAGAAACATCAATGATGAGAGAGAATCATTAATCAGCTGCCTCTTGCATGCCCCCTATTGGGGATCGAGCCCGAAACCTGGGTGTGTGCCCTGACCTGGAATCAAACCATGTCCTCCTGGCTCTTGAGTCAACGCTCAACCATCAAGCCACACCGGCCTGGCTATTTTCTTTTAAAGTGCAGAAATTTTATTTGACTGCATCTCCGTGTTGACTATCCTGGTTGTCAGTGGTTTGATCCTCCCATTCACAATTTGTAGCTCACAAGGACAGCTTGTCACGTGGTATTTTATAGATATTATCCATGGGTTTTTGTTTTGCTATTTAAATATTTTGTCTGTGTGTGTAAGGGAATTTGGGAATATTCAGAAACTAAGTCACCAGTGTCATTTGCTAGTATGTTGCTTTTCCTTTTCTTTTCTAAACAACTATCTGACAATTTCTCTCCTAATAGATGAGTGTACTACAATATCACAGACATCTATTATGGTTACTAATAAATATGGTATTCATTCTTTATCTAATTTTGTATTTTACTTTGTCCTAAAATTTCTAAGTAATTTTTATCCTCTCTTTAATTCAGTTTTCTTCCTGCTGTTTTGGATATTAATCTATATCTTTCAGTTAAAATTTTATTATGCTTATTTTATGTCAAGTCTAAATATTATCAAGACCCCATTTACCAAATAATCACAGGATATTAGAACACCTTATTTCAATTAACTCCTTCCCACTTTGAATGTTATTATCCAATAGTTTGGTTCTATCATGCTCTCAATACATGCACAATACAGGAGCATTATTATTTTTTCACAGTCCATTTTTATTTAGATTTTCTATTCTAATTACCAAATGTCTTCGCTCACCTTTCTTTCTTGCATACTAACCCTTTATTGTAGGATGACTTGATTTCCTCTTTCCTGAACTAAAACCTTTTGACGTTCCTATATTGAGATTTTTATCGTGTATGCAAATAAAGGTGTGTGTTTTTCTCCCTTCCTCTGCACTTTGCAGATTTTTTGCGGTTTTCTGGCTTCCATTGATGCTAATGAGCAAGCTACTTTTGATTGGTCTTTCTATGGCACTGTGGTCTATTTATTTTTCCTGCCTCATTTGGAGACCTTCTGGTTCTCTGAAATATTTTGGTAATAAGTCTATAGGTCTTTTTATTCTGTGTTTTAAATTCATCCTGCTTAGAATTAACTGGGCTACTTGAAACTGGGAATCGTATTCTATCAGTTCCAGGAAGTCCTTAGCCAATTGTCTTTGAATATTGCCTTTCCCCAGATTCCAGTTACAGAATATCTATGTGAGCCTCTCTCGTCACCCCTCTTTCATGCTTTCCTTTTCTGTCTTCCTGTGTATATTCTAGATAGCTTATTAATTTCTATCTTCCAGGTCATTAATTCACCTCCTATCTATGTCTCATTTCCTTCATAACATGTCCATTGATTTTGTAATTTCGTATCTAAATTATATTTAAATATTTTTCTACTATGCCTCATCAACATTTGGGACTTTCTTGATCCATTACTCCATTTATTTATTTATTTTCTTAGTGCTTTAAATATTTGTTTCCCTCTCTTTGGCTGTTTGCTGAGGGCATACCATTTCAAGTGCGTTAGCTTTACTGAAGATGGGGCCTTCCTGCTATTAAAGTTCAGGCTCTAGGTTGTTGTTTTTTAAACAGAAATTCCTGTAGGGCAAGCAGTGCTTTACATTTCCGTATTCCTCTGTTCTTGGCTCTCTTTTCACTTTGTCCCTGAATATTACCTTTAATTACACAGCATAACTATGTTCACTTAAAAGCACACTTGTGATTTTCTAGCAAATAGATAATTGTTAAGGGAGGATTTTTTAAAGAATACCTTATTTTCAATATTGGTTATAGTGGAAGTCAGTAGGGTAATTACTACATTTCCATTTCTATAATTTTAATTGCAAGAAAGAGGGATTTTTGAATGAAGAAGTTACAGCAAAAATGGCAGGCAGAGAACAATGAATCTAGTTATCTGTTGTTTGCTGAAGTTTATATTCTAATAATTGAACAAGAAATATTCATGGAGACTGTGCTCCTGGAATCCTGTGCTCAATAATGTCTGTCTCTTGCATTTATATGTAAATGGAAGTTTAGCTAATTACAGATTTTGAGGATCAAACTTTATTCCTCTGAAACATTTAAAGATATTATCTTACTATCATTTAGCATTTAATGATTCAATGAAAAAGCCTTTTTCTTTTATACTCCACTTGAAATCTTTGCTTGTACCAACAAATGGCTCTTTATTTAGAATTTAAATCCATTGATTTTTACCTTGATACACCTTTATTTTTGAATAATCTGGCTAATGTTTTCCTAGAACATAGTGTGATTTTTCATCCTTTAGATTTGAGTCTTCTGTAATTCCTGTGCCATATTCTTGGTTTCCTATTTTTGAATTTTTTTCTATTATATTTCATTAGTTCTCTCCCTGGGTGCCACCAATTATGTGTATATTGGATCACCTTTCTCTTCCATGCTTATTGTTTTTCCTCTAATGCTTTTCAATGTTTTGTTGATTTCCATTTTGTTTTCCCCACTGCTATTCGTGCTCTTTAATATTTTTAGGACTGCCCACTTTTCTTTTTAATGCTTCACATAGGGCTTCTTTGTTTCTGTAAAATTTTATTTTGCTCTATCACCTAATCTAAGCAAGACCATGCTTTATCTCCTACTTAATCTTTCTCTGTATTGAGTTTTGGTAAAAGAGGTAATTGCTTAATTTTCTTTCTGAATTAATGGTAATACATTTGGTCCTAATTTTCATTTCAACTGTAGTAATATGCTTTCTAAATGTGTGTGTGTGTGTGTGTGTGTGTGTGTGTGTGTGTGTGTGTGTGTTTACTTGCCTTCTTGCCATTCATTTCCTCAGTTTTATTATATTATCTTTATATAGAATCTGTACTGGTTCCTTTTTTAGGTAAGTATTATTACCAATCTTTGATTGAGGCAAGTTTTGCTTACTTTAGCTATTGATTGGATGTGGGGCAGGGCCATGTTCTAAGCTAGTAGGAATCCTCTCTAATTCACAGTAAAATTCCTTAAGGTGCAAAGTGCTGAGTGTGTACATTAATTATTTTACCTGGCAAAAGTCAATGTCTCAAGGCTCAGTCTCTGCTACTCTGATGCACTAACAGGCTGCCTCCTTGGTTCTTTATCCAGTTGCTCTTTCATTGCTTCTCTGTGGTGCCAAATTGTACCCAGGAATTGTTCCACCCCTATGTACTCTATCCCTGACCTTGACATTGAAGGGATTATTGGTGTTAGGTTACACTACTACCAATCTCATACACTGTCCTGCTGACATTGTTTGAGATGTACAGCCTCAGAAGTCTTCTCCCTGCACCTGATCACAGCCTTGATATGCAAACTGCGGTCTTTCCTTCCTCACAGGTATTGTCCAGCAGGACATATTCTCCCTCGTTTTACAATAACACTTGCATTTCCTTTTCTTCGGGTGTTTATTTTTTTATGGAGGGTTAATTTCTGAGAGCAGAAGGGGGCAGAGGATCTTTGTTCTGCCATCTCACAATCAAAAATCTATTACTCACCTTTCTTAACAACCTTTGATATGGAAAATGTTCCAGGCTTTTCACAAGTCTAAGCAGATTATAGGCTGTCCACCCTAATGTCATTTGTAATTAGGTTGTCTGGAATCTGGAATGCATTTTCTTGTAGAAACCAAGTTATAAATGGTAGTTGGCAACCAAGGCCAGCTTTTCAATAGGCTGTCTAGTTGGATACATTGTGCTAATAGCATTCTTCTGGCTTCACAGAACTACCATTAAGTTATTTCTATGGAAAATGAATTTCAAGTTCTAGCTAGTAGAATATAACATATTTTGAAATGTAAAACGATGTCCCTTTCTTGATTAAAATCCTTCAGTGGTTTCCCTTCATTCTTAGGTTGGAGACAAAATTCTTAGCATGGTCTAGCAGGCCCATGATCTGGCTCTGTTGGACCCTCTGATTTGAACCATTACTCAAACTGGTCTTCCTATTGTTCCTGGAATGTGTTATGCTTCTTCCAGCCCTGGAGCCTTTGCATATTTAGTTCCTTTTGCCTAGCATATCCTTCCATCACGTTTTGATTTTCAATGCCTATTCACCCTTTAGAACTCAGTCTAAATTTCATTTGCTTGGGTAGCCTTCATAGATCTCAAAACAGGTCAAATAACTCTGCTGTAGACATGCTAAGGGCATCCAGTAGTCTTTATTTATGTTCACTAATAAATGCCTAACACCCCTCACAATGCATGGAATATAGTATATATCCAGTAAGATGAATGAAAAAAATGAACGACTAAATATTTTGTGTCAAAGGCAAGAAAGAACTCTTAAACTCAAACCCACTTTCCTGGAACCAAGGACATTTCTGTGTCCCTTACCATTCCTGATGTCCCTGGCTTGAATGTTTTGGCTCTGGGTCTCAGATGAATCATGTGTTACATGTAACTCCAAGTTTCATTCTCATGATGAACAATGCTATAAGTAGCCCTTATTACAATGATATGCAAACTCTGAAAAGTAATTAAAATCCGGTTAATATCTGATTTCTCATAAGATCACAGTTTAAAATCCCTAAAATAGATACACAGAGATATAAAGTCAATTGCATTTTATGTCTGTATAGTCTTAGATGTCTCCCTGCTTCAATATTACAGAACTGTGGCCATTTTTCCAGGGATTTTCTGGGATAGTCTCATTTAAAAAAAAAACAAAACAACAACACAATTGGGCTCTTGCACTTAGTACATCTCACCTGTTGGCCTTGTGCCCTATTTTTTTTTTTTTTAATAAAACACGGCCACTATTCATTTATGGTCCTGTCACTCATCAGTTTGTCACAACTGTCTTTTTGAATCCTTGTATTCTTCCAGCCAGACCTAGTTCCTATAGAAAGAAGTTTATAACCTGATCTGTGAAAAAGACTGACCTTTTTTATTCTATGTTTACTTGCTCCAGTTTACTTGTATGACCCAGATCCAGTTTCCTCACCTGTAGGATGGATTAGACAGTGTCTAACATGGTACATGGCACTTTGTAGGTCCTCTGTAAAGGTTTATGCAATATAATTGCTGATTCATAAAAACGAAGGGAAGAACTCCCCAAAAGAATGTTAGCTAAAGGATCTGTCTGGCCAAGGTGCGAAAGGGCAGCTTGAGGTTGAAAAATCTCAGTGAATAATATGCGGGAGTTCACCCTGACATTGCCAATAGCAGATGAGCTGTCTGACGACTGTCAAACAAGAACATCCACAAGCGTGGCAGGAAGAATGAGAGAAGGCAGAACCTATTGCTGATAGTATGTATTATCAAGTTTGGAAACACCCTCTAGGCGCCCAGTTCAAAGTAAAATATAAAATAACCTTACTCCTGAGCAACTCATTAGGTCAAAAAGATGACTTCGTGGGTTTGTCATTTGGGCAAGGAATGGACTTTTTTATTGAAATATCAGTGCCTGAGCTACTGTGAAATGGTATATTTAGCACCCCCCATCCCCATCCCCCTCCTTGGCACTGGACTATCTTGTCACTCTATTTCTTCACCTGATACTGGCTAAAGGCCTTCATGGTCCATGAGCAAATCAAGGCTGTTTGTTAGATTGACCTATGTTGATATTGGATGACTTTATACGGCTGTCGTCTTGCTGTTTGCTTCTTCTAGCTACTAACTGATTTCATCTATCTTGAGAAAAGAAAGGGCTTGTACATAGGCCAATGAGGTAGTTTTCATAGATTCAATGAAAAACTAGAAATGGTTCACTGAAGCAAGACCAGATAAATAATTTTGGAGGAAGAGCACGTCTTAGCATCACTTTCTTTTTCAGAATTTGGGGTCCAACCAAGCACTCCTATGAGCCTCTCTCCCTCGTCTAGCCGGCCATTCCTGAGATACTACATGTCTGCTGCAAATCAGATGCTATGTACCATGACTGCCATCCAGAAGGAGTGTGGAGTCTAGTGGGAGAGACAGACACAGGTAATCATATAATATGCTAAGTGTTGTATTTAGGGTGATATAAACTGCTGAGTAAGCATCGAAGAGGGAGCAGTTAGCTTAGCCTGGAAATCTCAACAAAGCTTTGAAGAGAAGGTGACTTTTTGGTCAGATTTTTGGGGAAAAGAGGAGTTAACCAGGTCAATTATAGGGAAAGCTCAATTCTAGGGGAAGGGAAGCCCCGAGTACAGTGTTGTGTCTTCCCTTTCATGTTTGTGAGAATTCCTGTGCTTTCCCTGTGGATGAAGGCTTCTTTATGACCCACTGGCTTATTCAGTCATCACACCAAAACTATTAGCTGAGGCCAACTGGACAGGGAATGAAGGATGGGATTCAGTCATTCAAATTAGCAATAACACAAGTCGGGCATCCAGAGGCACTGCCTTTGATTTGGTAGGGCTGGGGTAGGGCCCAAGGTCTTGCTTTTTGAACTAAAACACAAGATAAATTGGATACCCATGATTTCTGGAACACAGTTGGAGAAGCATGGGCCTAGAACCTTCCCTCTGACACAGTGCCCCCCACCTTCAAACCCAATACAAAACACAGGAAACACTTGATAGATAAGAGAGCAAACTACTTAATCCCTAAGACCAAAATGGCCAGGTATAACTCTGACTGCTACCTGTCAGAGTATGTAGATTTGACCCACCTTAAGTTTGGAAGTACCATTTTGGATTCTAGGAAAGTTGGTAACTTAACATCTGAAAGTTAGAGAGGTATTCATATATGCTGAAGTGCCAACTGTAGTTTTCTTCAGGGGTTAAGTTTTCTCTGTTTAAGCTAGGCTAAGATGTTCTGAAATGTTATTAGCATTTTGCAATTAGTGAACAAAGATAATAGAAAATTGAAAATTGACCTACGGGCCATGGGGGTGAACAAAGGACAGTTTATCTACTTAGTTAAAAGGGATTATAAATAGTCCAAAGGGCATCACCAGAAACTGGAAAAGAAGAGAGGCCCCTATAAGTTGATTACCATCTGATTGATTATTGTTTTTACTTGGGGAGAGTGGATGTGCCTGACTCACAGTAGGGGACAGTAATAAGGAAGTTAACAGCATTATCAAGCACTAATTTAATAAATACATATTGCATGCCTCTTGGCTCCCAGGCCCTTTTGATTCCTGCTCCTAGCACTTTCATTTTGGAGGATAGCCAACCGTGAGAACAAGTAGCTGCCAGTGGAATCCAGACTATGGGTAGATGCTCAAGAATAACACTACATGCAAGAGACAAACCGCAGAGCAAGGATTCCTAGTGCCCCGGGGGAATACTCACTCATTCTAAGACGAGACACTTTCATTTTGGATAGATGCTGGCTACCTTCCAACAGCCCTACAGATGCAGCTTCATAGCACAGCAGAGATGGAGGGCACCCCAGACCTCAGCATGTAGCTACCCCGCTAATTTTACTGAAAGGGAAATCAAAATAGAGAAAAGGGAAAAGACTTGACGAAGCATGTGTTATCGGAGTAACAGAGCTTTTTTCTCTCTGCCAGATGATGAAGCTAGAAAGACAGGCATGACGGGGGGGCCCTTATCCTTCCAGGAGCTTGGGGAGGTAGATGCCCAGACGAACAAGGTATTGCAGTGTGGGAAGAGCTGGTAGAGTTACAGGCTGCATAACTTGGTTTGGGGACAGGCGAGGCTGCAGGAAAGAGAGGCGGCCATGCTGTGCTACCCTTTGCCTGTTTCATGCTTGGGGAGGGAACGAAGCCACCTGGATACAGACCCATGGATATCAGTATAGCTTGGGGTGCAGGGTCAACCAGTCTGGGTTTGGTGTTCAAGCCCCAAGTCCATTAAGTTCTTTGAGCCTCGGCTTCTTTTCTGTAGTCCCTACGTGATAAGATCATTCTTGAGGCGGATAAAATGGTGCACAAGTGCTCAGCACCTGGTAGGCTTTCAGGGAATGACGTCATCCTACAGTCCTTCAGGATCCTTTCACATCCCTCTAGAAAAGGGCTACACCAGCTGTGTCCCGCTCCACCTTTAATGAAGGAGAAGGCCCCGACAAAGTGCATTTGCCGCTTTGGACCCCAGGCCATCTCCCCAGTCCTGACACAATTCCCCCAACGTTGGCCAGCCATGGGCTCCAGGTACAAACCCAATTCTTTGAACACAGACTTCTCCCCCTTCTGAAAGCAAACCTATAGCTCTGGGCAGGGGAGAGGCCCCTCCTCCTCCCCCCCTAAAAAATGCCCCACTGAGCCCCAGCACTACCTACAAAGTCATTTAACAGAAGCCTCCCAAACACCCCCCCCCCCCCACCCACCGCCTTCATACAGGGAGCTGCTGGAGCCCCAGAAGCTCTCTTTAATGCAACTGGATTAATTGGCTGCTCAGAAAAACAGCTCGATTCTAAGTGATCCTAAATGGCCTCTAATACCTGTAATCTTCCCTCCACCACGCTGCCCGGCTGCATTACTTGAGTGGGGTTGGTTCCGGGAGCTGGTTTGCTCAGTAAACAGCAGGCAGCTTTGCGGGAGGCTGAGGAAATCAGGCCCAGTTCCAAGGGAAGGCTGAGAAATTGATGAACGTGCCACTGGCCTATTCACCAGCCTAATTTGATTCCAGAAAATCAAGCAGAGGAATTCAGGCTGGCCTGTTCCACAAACTCAGTGTTCCTTTGCAGGACTGGGTAATCAAACGGGAGTGTACTCCAGCTCCCAACCCTGGATGTTCTTCTTCAAAGCCACAGAGGGAGCTGACAAGGCACCTGGTACCTTTCAGTCAGTTATCCACCTGGAAGGCAGGCACAGGTTGGGGCTGGGGCATGAAGGGCCGTGTCTGGCTTTGGCTGTGCAACTGCCTGGTATACGGGTGAGCATCACCATTAAGAGAATGAAGTCTGGGTGGTACCTGGCTCTGCCGTTCCTACTTATGCAAGCTTGAGCCAGTTATCTCTTGGTGCCTCTGTTACCTCATCTATAATAGGAGGGTGATTATAATAGCACCTACTCAAGGGGTTATTGTGAAAGATGAACGCCTTACTAAATAGAAGGTGCCTCAAGAATATCGGGGTCATAGAGAATGTTCTCTATGTGTTTGCTCTCATGGTCCCAGCTTTCTTGCCTATATGTAGGCAGGCACGTGTCCTCCGTCAGCCTCAATTCTGTCTGTAAACTGAGGACAATGGCTTTCCAGTGGGCGAACAAAGTGAAGGTGCACAGGGCATAGCACTGAGATGTCCCATGACAGGTACTAGGAGCTGCCTTCCTCTCCTCGGAGCAAATGCGGAAAGCCTGCCTGGCTTCCGATGCACGCTGCCACCCTGGGGATGCTCCTAGCTGGATGACCCCTCTGACTACATCTGCAGTTTCCACAGAAATCCACATCTATAATAATAAAAGTGTAATATGCTAATTAGACTGGACATCCTTCCGGACATCATTCTGGACGAAGCTGAGGCCAGAGGGAAGCCCAGGTTCCAGGTGCCTGCTGGCGGCCGGAGCAAAGCCCGGGTGCCAGAGGGAAGCTGGTGCCAGCAGCCAGGGAAAGGAAGGCCTACTTTTGCATGAATTCCGTGCATCGGGCCTCTAGTAGAACAATAATGGAAGACAGTCACCTGGTGCAGAGGCGGGTGTGCAGGTAGGAAGAAAGCTGGACAGAGCTAGAAGATGAGTAGACAGTGGCCTGCATTCCCTCCCTTCAGGTCAGCAATGGTGAGGGCCATGGGGAGAAATCAGGCAAGCTGTGTTTGCTTGAATGTTTCAGCAGTTGAGCCTGCCACCTTACTGTCCCTTCCTTGGGAGCTTCCACCACACCAGTATCCCGCCCTGCGACTTCTGAATCCTTGGCAAGCACAGATCAATAGATTGGCAAGCATATAAGAATGCTAGACAGTGCTAGATAGCAGAGCTGTGGGGATGTGGAAACAGTCAACCTCAACTCTAGGAGTGGAGACCTATGTAGCGATTTTGAAAAACCATCTTCAGTTATTTAGTCCAAGAATATAATCTAGGATCCAGAAATCCAAACCCCGATTTATAGCCCGAAGAACTACTCAGAGCTGAGGAGTGTCAGGACCTTAGGTGTGGCGAGGGTAATTTGGAGGCAATCTGGGCACCCATTCTAGGGGAACAGATTTTTAAAAGTGTGGAATGCAGTGCAAGGATTAGAACTAATAAGGGAAATGTGTATATAACTAACCCAGATAAAACTTTAAAAAATATAGTGCTGAGTGCAAATTATGGGGAAAAAGAATCCGTTATAAATGATTTCTTTGTGGCAATTTAATAAGACACTCAAAATAATGGAGTGCATTTCTCCAGAACACAAAAGAATGTAAATTAAATGCACTAAAGACAGTGGGGGTGGGGAGGGGAACAGGGATGTATGGGGGTGACTAAATAATTGAAAGAGAGGGGACTTTTGCACCGTTGTGATAAGATGTCATAAAAGAATGTATATCACTAACTCAATACCTGCACTAGAGGTCAAAAGGAAAGTCGGGTTCACCTTACCTCTACGAATGAAATAACGAGCTATTACTGTAAAGCTATCCATGTGAAGAGGCTCCCAGTTACTCATCTGCCTGGAACCCTGTGTAAAGACATTTCCCTGGGTCGCAGCCCCTCACCACAGCTTCGGAATGGAAGGGAAAGGTGGCAGTTAGTGTAATGCACAATTTCCAATAGCCAGCGGTGGCCCTCCATCTTCTCTCCCGTCGATCAGATATACCTAGAGCTAGCTATCGCAACGCCACTGGGAAAAACTGTGGTACTAGGTTTAGACATGCTCAAGGGCAGAGATCCGCCCTGATTCATTTTTTATTTCAAAGACCTATCTCAATAATCCATTAAATGAATAATTTTTAACTTAGCCCAAAGAGCTTACACAAAGACCGGACTGCTACAAATTAAAAAATGGGCATGAACTGTAAATGCTTTGAGATTTTGTCATTTTAGAGGGTACTGTGGGCTGGCTCAAAATTCAAAAATCAAGGGAGCCCTTTACTGAATAACTACTATAAGACAGGCACTCCCCATTTATTTTCCTCTATACTGACAACGAAGCTTACAAGACAAATCTCGAGCCCATTTTGTAACTGATGGAATGATAGCTGCACAGTGAATGAAATGATCTGTGTTTTGTTTTTTTTTTGTCTTCTGTATGCCCCTTGCTTTTGTGAATTGTAACTCTCCTTCTCTGTGTTCTCCTGGTGAGCTGCTTATCACCTTCCCAGCTTTCCTGACCCAGGGGTCAGCATGTGACCTCAGCAAGGGCATTGAAGAGTCGGTCATGAAAGACTAGGCGTATCTCCTGACCACCCTTCCAATTTCTTGAAGGGAGTCCCCTGGCAAATGAAGATAAAGAGAAAAGCAATGCTAGGGGTGAGGATGGGAATGGAAGAGAGCAAAGGGAGAAATGAGAGACATAGGCAAGTCATAACCCTAAACTTTCTATTTATAGGATCCATGGAGTTATAATTTTGGTTAGGATTTCTGAGTTGAGTGTCTATCAGTTGAATCAAAGGAACAGATGGCCCATCCACAATCGCACAGCCAGGAAATGGCAGAGTAGGGTGTCTTTTTGATACAAAGCCAAGACTCTCCCTATTGAACCACACTGCCTCCTGTCTAGGCACAAACTAAGACTGGTTCAAAGGGGCCCACCTCAACTCCAGCATGTGGGACAACTACTTTGGAACTGCCTCCACAAGGAACCAAGCTTCATTCATTACGGGTAGATCAAGTTTTTAGAAATTGCCCAACCTTTGGGCTGTGGAATGAGGAGGAAAAAAAAAAGCCAGAAAATATTTTTCAAATTTTCGGTGTGCCTAGAAGGAAAGAAGAATGACACACCCATCAACATTTAAGTCAAACTCTTGCTTTGGAAAGCATTTCTCAGCGAGTCCGGGTCTGGTTGGAGCATGGCCTCCTCACTACAGCAAGTGAATTCCCACCCAGGGAAGCGTCTTTGAAGAGACAGAGCTCATGGGGTTGGATTCAGTTCCTCCCTTACTGGGCGTGTAAATTGGTAAGCTATTTAATATGTCTCCAGATTTCAGGAGCCTCATTTGTAAATTGGGGATGGTGATACCTTCTTCTTGGGGTGACCTTTTATAGATGAAAGATAATAACATACATAAAACATCGGGAGGAATTCTTGCACATCGCTGACCCCCAATAAATTATATCTCTCTCTGTATAAGGTGCATGTCATATGTGTTTATGCATATTGGACTTTTTAAGGCATTCGTCCTGGCGTGTTGATCGAAACATCTGCCTTGTTCCTCTGTCATCATATCCAGCAAAGAGCTGGGCCACTCCCACTTTATACACTTCCCAGTGGGCTCATTCTTTTAGAAATAGTCATCAGGCACACACAAAAAGCAATTTAAATGGCTCATCTTTCCTCTTTTCATCCACAGACAAATTTCAATAATTATCTTAGTCAACCCATTAATTAGTCTAAATTTGCCCAGGCATAATTGATGCTGCCTACACAATTTTCTATAAAAATTTGAAATGGATGGCTAAACAGAGATTTTTGTTTGTTTGTTTGACTAAGTGCATTTTCCCCTTATGCAAAATGTGTTAGTCAATGCTTATCTAGTATCATAAACTAACTTTTGGTGTTCCTGTCTGCATCATATAGAAATCTGAATCTCTGAGTCTAAATCATGCACTGGCCATTTCTAACTGGTTGACCTAGAGTCTGCTCCTTGAACTCTCTGAGGATATCTCCGTTGTCTTACTTGGTGAATGGGGATCTGGTTGCCTATGTCTACCTTCTGGAAACCCCATCTCACCTTGGCTTTCCTAGATGAACATTGGTCTAACTTCTATATTCATATTTTTTAGTACTTTTGTTTTTCTGGCCCTTCCAATAAGGACTCATTGGGTTTCCCAAGGTCCAATTCTTTTTTTTTCTTTTTAAAAAATATATTTTTATTGATTTCAGAAAGGAAGGCAGAGGGAGAGATAGATAGAAACATGAATGATGAGAGAGAATAATTAATCTGCTGCCTCCCGCATGACCCCTACTGGGGACTGATCCCTGACCAGGGCATGTGCCCTGACTGGGAATTGAACCATGACTTCTTGGTTCATAGGTCGACGCTCAACCACCAAGCCATACCAGCCTGGCCCCAAGGTCCCATTCTTAATCCTCTTCTATTACTTGGCAGCATGCCATTCCTGGGTAATCTATTTGGTCTCAAACCTTCCTTACCACCTGTACACATATCAATATTAACTGTAACTCCAGCATTGCTATGTGTGACTCTTTCCTAATGTCTAAGCCGTTCTTTTCAATAGGGTCTCTGTTCCTCATGGAAATGATTAAGGAAATAAATATAAGGAACCCTGCAATAGTGTAAGGACATCAATGTTTTCTGCTGGATTCATAATGAAGGTGAGAGAATAATGAAATAATAAAAGAAAAGTGATAACTTTCAAACCAGCTTCTTGAGAAATTTCAAACACCCTATGGATCAGATACAGGAGAATAATGCCTCCTTGAGCTTAGTTGGGGAGGAGTGGTGGCTGTGGCTGCAGAAGAAGCATATATACAGTAGAACACAATGTCTAGAACATAGATATAGATAAAAATTCAGAATCTACAGGTGGCATTTCAATGCAGCGGAATCATGCCAAATTATCTATATCATAAAAGGCCTCAAACGAGCAGCAGCTCTCGCGACGGGCAGGGTGGGGCGCGGGCAGCATCCATGGAGTGTGTGAGGTGTTGCCGGGGGGGGGGGGGGGGGCGGACATGGCCCTGATGGCAGGCTAGGCCTAGGGACCCTACATGCGCATGATGTAATCATGCGCTGGGCCTCTAGTTCAATAATCTTACCTAATAATAGACAAACATGTAAATTGACCATGCCTCCGCTATGCCCACAGCCAATCAGAGTGAGTATGCAAATTAGAAGGCCAAAGATGGCGGCCGCCCAGCTGCTCCAGGCATGGAGTGGCCAGGCGGGGCAGGACACCTGCTATGAGAGGGAGGACGGGGGGGGGGGGGGGGAGGTGTTCAGGGGGCGGGGGCGAAGGGATCTACAGGAGCAGAGTGCCCCAGGGAAGACAAGACTGCAGACTCCAGAGTCTGCAGCGAAGACAAAGATGGCAGACTCTGTCCGGAGTGAAGGCCTGGGTCCTGGGTGCCAGAGGAAAACTGGTGCTGGAAGCCAAGGAAAGGAAGGCCTATTGCACGAATCTCTTCATGCAACGGGCCTCTAGTATTGTCATAATTGGTTAAAGATAGGAAAAATATCCAACCTTGCCCCCAAATAATGCCAGATGGAATGCAACTCTCAGTATACCACAAAAGCAAACAAAGAAAGGCACTACAATTTAGGTAAATATTTATGAAATTTGTCCAGGAAGCCTGCAAAGATGAAACGCTTAACAATAGATAATTGTAATCACGTAAAAAGGTAATATTTTCTCATCATCAAAGACCACTAACACATTCCAAAGTACATGTCTAAACGTGAAAATATTTGCCATACACAGACCCAACCGAGACTGATGCTGATAATACATAAAGCGTTCTTACACATCAACAAGAAAAAGATGAATACCCCCAAAGACAAAGTGTGAGAGAGTTGAATTTGGAACTTACACTAGAAGAAATACAAGTAGCCACCAAAAATGAAAACTGTTCCACTTCAAGTATCAAAGAATTGAAAATTAACACAATATTTTTGATATGTGATATTGTTCTGGATTAAAATGAAAAAGAATGCTAAGTGTCCATGAGGGGTCTGATGATAAAGAACTCCCATGACTAGCGGTACAGTCAATTTCAGAGACCAGATTGCCCCTCTATAGTTTGTATCTATAACTAAAACCACAAAAATGTAAATTCACTCAGAAATTCTATTTCTAGGAATTTATCTGAAAGAATCATATGTGTCTGCATTGATGCATGAATAATAATGCTTTCTGAAATGGTATAATAATGCAAATTGGAAATAACATAAAAACTCAATGATAGGCGAGCTCAGATAAAATCTCTTCCCCCCCAAAGTTCCTTAAACTTATTTCCACTTCCTCACCACATTCCATTCTGTGCCCAACCCTCACCAAATGCCAAGTCCTAAAAATCTCTGGAATCGTGAGTTCTAATGAACTCATAAAGTCACCAATGGCCTCCCTGTCAATAAATTCCAGGTTCTCTCTCTGGCCCTTAGTTCACCTATTTCCCCAGCCACATTCTATATACCTGCCCCTTCTCTCCTAAAGCATTCTAGTTCCCAAGTCAATTTTTGCCAATACCCTTTCCTTGTTACTTCTCCTTTAAATTCTCAATAAATGCTGGCATTCCGTAGACATTTCCCTTTTCTTTTCTCTATACCAATGCTGGTAAACGTGAGGGCCCTGCACCAGCATCATCAGCATTACTTGGAAATTTGTTAGAAATGCAAGATCTTGGGCCCCACTCCAGATCTACTGAATCAGAAACTCTGGGGGTGGAGCTCAGAAATCTGTATTTTAATAAGCCCTCCAGAGCCTATAATGCCCATTAATGTTTGAGACCCACTATATTAAATTATTCTGTGCTAGTGAGAGGAGTCAGGACAGCATAGTGATCTCATGCAAGAGCATGGGATACATACCACCCGGGTTCAATATTCTCCGCTGCACTTATTGTGCCCTTCCACTAATGACTTACCTCTCTGTGCCTCAGTGTCTTCACCCATAAAATGGGGCAATAACTATGCCTACCTCCCAGGCTTGCTGTTTGGATACAACAAGATAATGTATGGGCTAGTGTCTGACACAGAGAAAGTGGCCACTGAAACAAGGCCATGTTCACTCATAAGGGAATGTCTGTAGGCCAGACCTCTTCTTTGAGGTCCTCACCTACAGCTGCATTGCCTGTTTACCATCTCTACCTGAGTGTCCCACACGCACATGTCCCAAAATGAACTCTCCAACTTCTCCCCAAATTGTACACCTCTGGTGCTTCCATCTCAGCCCTGACCGCCATCAGCTCTCAGTTTCTCAAGGCAGAAACTCTGCAGCCACCTTTGATTCCGCCTTCAATTTTACCTGTGTCAGGCAACCACATACCGAATCCTAAAAATCTCTGGAACCCACCAAGCATGTGTTCATCTGCACTCCTAGCATGCAAATTAAAATTCAGTCCCATCTCTCCTTACTGGCCTCCCCACTTCTGCTCTTTTCATCTTCACCAACCCGTTCACCACATAGGAGCCAGAGTGATTTTTCAAATACAAAAGTCCTATCCTGTCACTTCCCTGCTTAAAATACTCTAGATACACTGGGCGTTTCTGTGAGGTTGTTTTAGAGTGAGATTAACATTTAAGCTGAGAGACTGTGTAAAGCAGATTGCCCTCCTTAATGTGGGTGGGCCTCACCCAACCAGTTGAAGGTCTGAATAGAATTAAAAGGCTGATCTTGTTCTTAACAAAAGGAATTCCTCCTGCCTGACTGGGCTCAAGGTGGGACATTGGTTTTATCCTGCTCTCAGACCAGAACTGAAAAATCAGCCCTTCCCAGTTCTCAAACCTGTGGGTCTTCGGACTGGAACTTTCCTGGGTTCCATTTGCTTACTGCAAACCTTGATATTTATTAGTCTCCATCTCTTCTTTAGCTCTGTCTCTATACCTATCTAAATCTACATCTATATCTACAGCTACATCTATATCATCTATCTGTATCTGTAACTATTTCTCTGTCTATGTTGGTTATGTTTCCCCAGAGAACACTAATACATCTCCTTCATAGCTTTCCATGACTTGCAAGATGATTTCAGTTGGCCTTTTATACATCTACTCCACAGTCTGTAATTCTTCTTTGTAACACCCAGATCTTCTGAATCTCCTTGTCAGGCCACAGAGAATATGCTAATTTTGTTCACAGCTGTATCCCCAGTAGCAAACACAGTGCTTGGCAAATTAGTGGACTATTATGTTTGCAAAATGAAGACTTATATAGACTATCCTATTCAGTTATAAAAAATTATTGTAACAATATTTGCTATCATGAAATATATATATATAAAGCTACAAAAATGTATATATAGTATAATACCATCTTTGCATAATATGAAAAAATATTGAATATAAAGACAAAATTGCTTAGCTCTGGTTAGTTTTTCTGTCTTCCTGCATTTCTATTTCTTTCTAAGCTCTCTGGCTTGAATATGCATTTACTTTTGTAATTAGAACATTTAGTAATAAATATTATAATTAAATTCCTCTGCATATCTAAAATGCAGTAAAAGGAAAATGAAAAGTAGAAATAATATTTATAACATATGAAATGACATGCTTCTACTTTATAGGTAAAGATCTCTACAAATCAATAAGTAAAAGACAGGGAAGTTATTAAAACTGGGAAAAGGACATAAACAGATTGTCTACATTTAGAAAAGAGGTTAAGATGACTGATGGCATATGTGCAGCATGACTATTAACTAAGAAAAAAGAAACTATAAACAAAGGATCCATTTCATTCTTGTTATTGGCCAAGATGGAAAAAACAACAAAGATAAAATCCAATGGTAGCTTGATTCCAAATAATTTCACTCAATAATTCAAATTCTTGGACTTTATCCTAAATAGTAATGATGTAAGACATAGATACCTTTGATCATATATTTAACAGCAGTAAAATTTTGGGGGAAATCATAAAAAAAACATATTTGGGAATCAATTAGGTCAATTGTAGGCTATCCATAAAATAGAATACTTTTCTACTCACCACTAGATAGGATGCTTTGGAAGAATATTCACAATATAAAGAACTGTTTTTATGTGTTCTAACTATAAATATAGTGTGCTGAGAACTTTACACACTGTGATCTCAATTTTGGAGGGAAATAAGACATTGCAGAAAAAACATGTAAGAAATAGAAGGAGTTATTTTCAGGCTTCACCCTAAGTGCTGGAGTTGCTAATTAGTTTTGTTTCTTGTGTAAGTACTTTGGGAATACTCCGGTGATATTTCCGAATCTCTCACCAGCGTGCACACACATGAGAGCAGGGACCCGAGATAGTCGTTATTTCTGTTTTCTCTATGCGCAGCACTCGGGTCCTTAGACAGTGTTTGTCAAAGGGAGAAATGAAACGCGGGGAAAACTCCCAACTTGAAGACAAGTTGAAATTGATTAAACATTACCGTGCACAAGCCAATCGTAAATCACAGGAAACTGTTCTATTCTACTTACAGACACCCCCATGCATAAGACCACAAACCCTTTTTATTCAGTCTAGCTCTTTAATGTATTCTCAAGGACCGACAAGCCTGAAACATCAGGCTTGTTCCTTCAAGAAAAAACAACAAAACGATTATGCATTAGATCTATGTAGTGCATTCTATTTGGCATTCATTAGCAAGCCCAGTTTGACATGCTTTCTTCCTGTGGCTTGTGTTTAAAAATTGTCCTTCTGCTTGGACATTTATACTTGCTCTGGTCCCTAAAGGATAACTTACCCTTATGTCCTACCTTCCGTCTATAGCCACAGAAGACAAACAGAAGGAAAATAACATGGAGAAAAGCAAGCTGTTCACATGTACGTTGTGCATTCCCGCTCATGCCACGGTAGACTGGACCCAGACCTCAACCATCAATCCTATCTGCACGTGCAGAGGCGAAAGAGAAGCCTAATTGGTGTCTCCGGCTTAGGAAATGTAGGTTGAAAGTCAAACATGGTTTGGCTGGCAACCTTCCCCCTGTTCTCCTCTAGGACAGTGGTCGGCAAACTCATTAGTCAACGGAGCCAAATATCAACAGTACAACGATTGAAATTTCTTTGGAGAGTCAATTTTTTTAAACTTAAACTTCTTCTAACGCCACTTATTCAAAATAGACTCGCCCAGGCCGTGGTATTTTGTGGAAGAGCCACACTCAAGGGGCCAAAGAGCCGCATGTGGCTCGCGAGCCGCAGTTTGCCAACCACGGCTCTAGGATAACCACGGTGGTACCTTCCAATCACCTGCATTTCCTTCCAGAGGAACTGGGGTCCCGGCAGCGGGAAAAGCTCCAGGTAGAGGTGTCCAATGTCATGAAGTAGCTCATCTCTAAGTCCCCTCACCTGTGTCCTCAAATCATAACTAGTGGAGGCTTTAAACCTGACCTGCCAAGAGACTCCGTAGGACAAAAACTCCAGGTGCCCCACACACCTGCTTCCTTCTGATACTGCGAGCGTCAGGTCTCCTGTTTCCTAGAAAAGAGAATCCAGGAAAGAAACCAGACTCAGCTGCAAAGGAGACATATGATCTTTGCCAGAACCTGTGGGAAAGGGCTCCAGGCACATGTGATCCTGGGATGTGATCCTAACATCGCGCATCTCGCTTTAAAAAAAAAAAATTAAAAAAATATGTTTTTAGAAAGGGAGCAAGGGAGTGGGAGAGAGAGAGAAACATCAATGTGAGAGAGAAACATCAATTGGTTGCTTCCCACACCCACCCTGACCAGGGATCGAACCTGCAACATCGATTGGTTGCTTCCCACACCCACCCTGACCAGGGATCGAACCTGCAACCAGGGATCGAACCTGTGCCCTGACTAGGAATCGAACTGGCACCCTTTCAGTGCATGGGATGACACTCAAACTGAGCCACACTGACCAGGGCTTCTCTCTTTGTCACTCACTCTCTCTCATCTTTACAGCTGCAGTTTCTCTCAACTTTTCACAGTGACTTCCTTTTTGTCTCCCAACTGGCTCACTTGTACTTTTCCTCTCTCACATTGATACTTTTTCTCCCTCCCTCTACTCCATTTTCCTTTCTCTCTCACCCACACACTCCTTTTCTGTCTCTCAGTTTATTTTCTTTCTCCTCACACTTTCACTTCATCTTCCTTACACCAGGCTTCTCTTTCTATCTCCCGTATGCACTTTTTCTTCCTCTCACCTTGACTTCCTCACATGCAGTCTACTTGCGTTCCTTCACTTTAAGTTCCTTTTTCTCACACCCTTTTACTTTCTCTTTCCTGGCTTTACTTTCTCTCATATGCCCTTTTCCTTTCTCTCTCTCCCCTCCCATTCCCTTTTTCTTTCTTGGTTACAAACTTTTATTTTTGCTTTCCTAAATGCTTTTATGTTTTCCCTTCCTAGACACTCACATTCCCTCTCCAACTCTCAGGATTTGAAGCAGAGGGGAGTGGCCAGATCAGGGTTTTGCGGAAGTGCGTGGAAGCTGGGACTGGGTTGAGATCTGGAGCAGGAAGTTTGCTGCTTTGTTCCAGGACAGAGCTGAGTTCTTTCCGCTCAGCTCAGCAGCCGGGGGTGGGAGGGATGCTGTGGAGACAGGAGATATTTCCGGTGGAATGGATGGGCCTGAGTAACTACACTGATGCGGGGTGAATGGAGGGCAGAATCCAGGACGATGTCAAGGTTTCTGGCTGGGGCAACAGAGTAGAAAGTGCCACCAGGAGCCATGGAAAGTGGCAGAAGGAGCTGGTCTGGGTAAACCTTCATCCTGGAGCCACTGTAAGGTAAGTAAAGATGTGTGGCATTTTCAGACAGAAAAGGCTCTTGGAAGAACAGAAAAGAGTTCATAATTACGCACTGGCGGTCCTTCAGTTGTGTTTGTTCAACGTTGAATAACTCTCCCTCTGGTATACTCATCTGGGACATCCTTCAAAAACCTCTTCTCTGCAAAACCTCAGCTTTGTGCATTAACAGATTAAAAAGAAAAAGAGCTATCACGTGATGGCAACTTTTGCCGTCCACCAGCTAAATGTGGCCGTATCACTCCTTTGCACGATATTATTGATGCGATTATTACTCCAAAGGGCTTGCAGGCTCCATGAAGACAGGGGAGCTGTCCTCACTGCTCACCAGGCCCCAACTGCTTAGCAGAGTGACAACCACTTAGTAGGTGCGCAGGACAGAGAACTGGAATACACGGATATCTGCAATCTCTTTAGGATGTTGTCACTCATTATTTCTCTGTGGAAAGAGGATGCTGGGATGAAGTGTGGAAGCACTTCTATCTGTGCGGAGAAGCGCTGTTCCCTCCACCCCAGGCAACGATGGGAATCGTTAAGCCGCGTCGAAAGTGATAAATTTTTAGCCTCAATTGGAGGCTCATTGGACATAAACTGGTCAAATTTGCCCTCAATTGTCAATGAAAAGAATACAATTAAAGATATATTAAAAGCAGGGAATAGACCATTGAAGCTTTTATGTTAAAGGTGAGGGCAGTTGGAGGGTTATTATTACTTTTGGATTTCTTGAAACAGGCCTCCTCACTTTGCTGGCAGAAAGAGAACACACCTACTGTCCTAACATCAGAAACCTGCCTTTCAGCACGTGGTCAGGAAAGCACGTTTTCTGGAGTGGGTCTGTCCGTCCCCATCACGCATCCTGATATGTCATTCACGGAGGGAGGTGAGTGCTTGTCAGCAAACAGGAAGTGGGGGCTGAGTGACAGACAAGCCCTCGGCTACTGCCACTAGAGCACCTGGGACAGAGGTAAATCCAACCCAGGTCAGAACACGCTAGTCCTGGAGGAGAGGACCTAGTGCCCAAGAGAGGTACTTGCTACCCATCACCCACTGTCATCTTCACACAACAGATCAAGGAATGAATCAGTTCAAAGAGGTTACGTGACTGCCCCAGACTCTGAGAATACATCTGGGGACATACAGACAAAAACTCCTGCCCTCATGGAGCTAACACTCTAGAGTGGTCAGATACAGATAGATAGACAATTAAAAACTAAATGAATTCCACAGGATAATGATACAGCAGAAGAAGACATAAGAGTAAAACAGATCAGGGTAGGCATGCTGGTGTTGGGGACAATTGCAACTTTAAATAGGGTGGTCAGGGAGGCGGAGGTACTTGTGTTATTGTTCAGAATCTATTGCTGCTCCCCCCGCCCAGGTGATTTATACATACTGCTCCTGCCCTGTGACCTGTACTCCTTCCCTGCTAGTGGGATACCTCTCTGACCCAAGACATGAGGCTTGTCATGTGACTTGCTTTGGCCAATGAAAAGTGAGCAGATACAGGAAGCTTTGAATGCACTAGTGTGTGTAGCTCAGCTTCTTCTCGCTAACTCCTGCCATGCGAACTGAATGTCCCAGGCTAGGGCTGGCCCCTCCCCCTGGTTCTAGAGTGAGAAAACGTGTGACAGAGCCACAGCCTCCAGCAGGTCACATCTATGGGGAATGTGAGCAAGAAAAACAATGGTTGTTGTATAAGCCAATGATATTTCATCTGTTACCATAATAAAACCGATCAACATAAAAAACCTTTTGACAAGGTGCCATTTAAGAAGGAGAAAGACGGTAAAAGTCAGGCTCAGAGCAGTGATGTAAGTCTCTGAGGCCACGCTTCTATCAGGTGATGAAGACTGTACTGGACACTCTGTCTGAGCTTGGTCTCCCTGTCCTCTCGGCAGGGACCTGCCTGGCTCAGTTCACAGAAGTCACATTGTCACAGTGTTTCTCCATCCTGGTCAGTTGTGTATCCATTCTCTCCTTACGGGATCTCTTCATTGATTCATTCATTTATTCAATTGTATACTGAGTGCCCACTATGTATCAGTTATTATGCTAGACCAGGCGTCCTCAAACTACGGCCCGCGGGCCACATGCGGGTGTTTTTGCCGTTTTGTTTTCTTACTTCAAAATAAGATATGTGCTGTGTGCATAGGAATTTGTTCATAGTTTTTTTTAAACTATAGTCTGGCCCTCCAACGGTCTGAGGCACAGTGAACTGGCCCCCTGTTTAAAACGTTTGAGGACCCCTGTGCTAGACCCTGGGTATATAGCAATGAAAATGTAGTCAGGCCCCGCTCTCCAAACAAATACCCACAATTCCTCGGCACTGTTTCATTTTGAATGCAAAAATGGCTACTCGGCCCATATTCTTTGCTCTGTAAAGGGACCTCTGCAACCAGCAAAACAGTCCACCCGATCACAGGGAGGCATCGTAGCGATAGAGCGGTGGCAGGGATACAGTATTCCCCTAGAGCCCCTTCCCTCTAACCCCACCTCTCATGAGACCACCAGCCTCAGGCAGCCAGGCCCGGACAACCCTGCTACCAGGCGTCAAACCGGTAGCCAGTCTCACCACTTGGTCTCTGTTTCCTGGAAAAGCCAATGGATCCAGACAACCAATTGCTAGGGCACAGAAGGGTCCTTCTGAGCAGTAATTTTTAGCTGTATACAACTGTTTTTTTAAAAAAGTCATACAAAGAAAATGTTTGAGCTGTTACACAAGGGTGGGCAAAGGTAGGCTTATGGTTGTAATACAAATAAAAACATTACTTAATAAATAAGACAAGAATAAACTCTCTGTTTTGCATACTCACAACGATAAGCCTGCTTTGGCCCCACCGAATAGTGAAGGACTAGAAGTGTCTGCCTCACTTCCTTTCCTCGGCCTGAGGAACCACAGGGTAGCTCAGACCCGGGAGCACCCAGGACAGGGTGCTCCGGGAGCTGGGACAGGCATTCCTCTGACCCACCAGACCTTGCCCATGGCAACACTTTCAGAAATCACAGATACAACATCCTTTCCGTTAAGTGGATCCTGACTTTCATTAAAAGATAGTACTGTCACTGTTGGTGTCTGACAAGCCCATTCGCTGGAACGTGGGCTCACATGGCACAGAGGGGAACTGGGATTCACCCCTCGCTCTTGGGAAGAAGGCCAGGCAACAAGGCAAGTGCAGGCAGTAATGACCACAGTCAGGGAGCTCCCAAGTGGAGCTGGAGGTCCCTGATGTGGGCCTACCTCACCCTCGTGGTTTTACTGACATCCTTCTCATTACTTGATGGGAGTGACTCTCTTTATGAAGTCTGACTTCATATAACCACCTACAACCCACCATGCCCATTTACCCTCCAGTGTTCTTCAGTGCTCGTCTGTGGCCGATGCAGAGGTATGGAAGGCCAGAGGGATTGGGAAAATTGTTGTGGTATGGAAGAGACCGTAACCTATATGAAAGCTTTGCACAATGACGCCTTTTGAGGAGGACTTCATGTTTAATGCCACATTGCCTGCTTTGAGACTCTGCAACCGCCCTGGATGTCGTCTTCAACCCTTTCTTTTTGTGACCCCAGAGGCCTCAGCGACAGGGACAGGAGGGTGTACGGAGGAAGCGTCTGGTTCTGGCAGCAGAGACAACTTGTGCCAGCACTTAGCCATGTGCCTGGCACTCAAGAGCTGAGCAACAAACCTATGTCTTCCTTGCCCACACCCCTACCCTTTTTTCAATACATTCATTTAATAGGTTTACAACATATTCTTATTTTCTGTCTCCTGGCATCTAAAGGCACGCAGCTATTATTATGGGATGGCAGTATGTAATCAGGAAGAGAATGGAACACTACCTGGGGCATGGAGGGCATGGCCTGACATTACAGTCCCCTCCACTGCTGCTCTTTGACTTGAAGAAACGGGTGCTGAGGAGAGAGAACAACTTGGTCTCTAAACATCCTTGCTGACGCTATTCTAAATGCAAAGAAATGTCAAAGCTGAAATAACCATAATGCAATTGTACTTGGCCTGTTTACTGCAATATCAGTCACTGCCTCACACAGCAATTCCATTTTTAAAGTTCATTGTGCTGGAAAAATGTTGCAGCTCCTTAATTCTGACTTTCGCATCCAAGCCAGTGGGAGGTGAGAAGTTTTTGAACTGTCTGAAAATCCACATGAAACATTCTAGCAGCATTTGGGGGCTCTCTTTCAGCATCCTGCATTCTCTCCTCTTCCCAAATCCAGATAAAGCTCCCCCCCCACACACACCCTGCGGCCTGCCCTCATTCCGAAAGCAAACATTAAAAGAGCAGAAGCAGAGACAAAAAAGACGACAGCATAGGGATGCTGAGCACCCGTCCTGCTACCTGAGGAGGACCAGGGCTCCCTGGGAGCCATGGGGTGAGTCTTGTCCCCTTGTCTGGTAATGTCGGCCCTCTTGCCTTAATAATAGATATTGGCATCAACAACCAGAATTATGGAACTTAATTTCTCCAGACTGCCCCACTAGGTTCTCGTGGGGTTCGGCCAATAGGAGATGAGAAGACAGGATGAAGAAGTTAGAGTGATCATTCTCTCCTGCTCTCCATGGTGAGGACAGTGGCGACCTTCTTCTACAACAGAGTTTCTCAACCTCAGTCCCATTGGCATCTGGGCTGAATAATTCCTTGTCGTGGAGGGGTGCACTGTTGGGTATTTCCCAGCATCCCTGGTCTTCAGACACTAGGTGACAGCTGCACCCTCACCAAGAGGTGCCCAAAATGTAGCAAAAAAAAAAAAAAAATACCTCCAGACATTGCCAGGGTCCCCTGGGAGGCAAAACTGCTCCCAGTTGAGAACCACTGCTTTCATCTTTCTAGACAGCATCTTTCTAGACAGCCCTTCATTTAACCGCCTTTGCCAGTCCACTGAGCATGCCATCTGCGTGGACCTGGGACCCCAGGACACACGTATAGCAGAGAATGTGCGCCTTGATCTGGACTTTCCTTGTGAGTGAATGAGAGTTCGCTGTGTCTCTCAGTGGACTCTGAGCTCCCAGAGGGCAGGCACCGCAGCCCTCACATTTGGGACACCCCACCCGGGAGGGGTTCTAGGTGTCTAATGGAATCCCAGGGCCTTTAGTGAAAGCCTCCCTCCGGCTTCCTCCTCAGCGGAAGAACATAGCCACGCTGCCCCGCCCACCCTCCAGCTTCTTTTTTTATAACAACGCCTCGATTGTGGGCAATTTCCTCCAGGGCACCCAAAGGTCTAGGAGGCTTCCAAATTGGCACTAGTACCCTGTGGTTAACCTGTAGCTGGCAGCGAACGCTGCTCTTTCCCGGGATGCAGCAATCGCTTCTAAATGAGGTCTGCCTTTGCCTTCATTTAAGGGCTACAACAATTGCTTTTCTTCCTCGGAAATATAACCTTCGAGATGAACTGCTTTTGAATCAGTAAATGCGTGTGCTAGTTTCCTTAGCGAGTTCTGTGAAGAGGTACCGGCCTCTTCCTGCAAACTCAAGAGGAAAGCACAGACCTAGAGTCACTGCCTTGGTGCCCAAGTCCCTGCACAGGGCTCGGGCTGACGCTGAGGGCTGAGGGCTGAGGGCTGAGGGCTGGGCTAGGACCACAGCAGCCAGCAGCCAGCAACCAGCAGGAAGGTGTGTTGGGTCTGATTTGCTTTGGAGTGCAGTGTCACCAGTGAGTATTTAGACTCTGCAAGGCAAAATACTAGTGTTCCATGCATGCCCTCAGTGTTCCATGCATGCCACGGGGACATCGTAAGACAAGAATTGCCACGAGTGATCCCACAGGTGTGTACCAGGGAAACCAAGTGTGAACTTCTATAGAGTATATTTAGACACTTAGCTCCAGTTCTGGAACTGTGTGTACCTCTGCTTGTTTCTGGCCAAGATTTGTTTCTCATGGACTTGAGGGGGCGGGAAGGATAAGGTTAGAATGCTGGTCATCTCACTGTATCACTCGGCCTGCAGGCCAACTGCATGTGCTCTGGGAGCGGAGAGATCAGGCAAACTCTGCTCCTAGGATAGTGCTGTGAATCCAATACGCATGTGCTTACAGCTGATGCCAATGTGCACTCATGCCTCAGTTTCCCCACTTCACACACCAGATTTCTGTTGGGACTGCAGCCTCCTTGACTGAGGTGCCGATAATGAATACTGGCTGTGGTCCCCCAGGGCCCCCTTGGGGCACCATCATCCTACAGCTGCTCTAAGAAGTTGGGATTCTATCGCCACGTGGCTCCCACCTTGAAGTCAGACAGCCCTGTAATGAAGCATCAGCTGCAGCAAATCACATCACCTCTCTGGGCTTTAGTTGCTTCACCTCTAAAATGAGCTGGAACATTTATATCCATTCCCAGGATATCTTTTTTTCCTTTGGAGTTATAATAATTTGTATTCAGTAAAATATACAAATCTTAAGTGTACAACTTCATGAATGTCTATGTCTATGTCTACATCCACATAAGTGCCACCTGAACTAATACAATGGATATTTATTGCCATCATGCCAGAAGGACCCTCCTTCCCCGTCCTGGGTAATAATACCCCCCCTCCCCCACAGGTAACTACTCTGACTTTTATGGCCTTAGAGTCGCTTTGCTATTCTGGGAAGCCATATAACTGTAATCATACCGTATGCACTCCTTTGTGTCTAGCTTTGTTCAGCATAAAGGCTTTGAGATTAACCCACATTATTGAGTGTGCCGATAATTTGTCCTTTTCTACTGCTAAGTAGCATTCCTTTGTATAGATATAATGTCATCATTTATTTGTCCATTCTCTTGTTGATGGCCACTTGGGTTGTTTCCAGTGTGGGGCTATTATGAATAAAGCTCTTCTGAACATTCTTATGCAGAAATGTTTGTGGGCATGCACTCATTTCTCAAGTCTATCCCACGGTCCAGTCTCAGAGATTTCACCGTCAGTGTCCCTCCTTCACCCACCAGCATATCTGGGTGTCCCACAGGCACCTGGGGGCAGCATGTTGTACAGCGTGTCCATCCCCCTCACACTCTAGCCCTGCCTCTCCGGCGGCCTCGGTGCTGCGCGCCCTGCTCTAGTGCTCCCGGCCAGCCCAGCTCCTTTGAGTGCTTTGAACATGCCTGGCTCTTTCTCCCTTCCTGGCCTTTAGAGCAAACTCAAGGCAGATGGCTATATCACCTCTACATGAAAATACATTCTAGAAAGATTGAAGGGTGAAAGGCCAAAATAATATATGATAAAAATGCTTTAAAATCTACAAAATATCTTCATATTCTGACATTAGTTCCCCCAAAGTATACTGATGCCCAAAACAAGGAAGAAAAACTGAAATAACAATTAAAAACTTCTCTATAGCCCTGGCCAGTTTGGCTCAGTATATAGAGCATCAGCCTGTGGACTCAAGGGTCCCAGGTTCGATTCTGGTCGGGGGCACATGCCTGGGTTGCAGGCTCGGTCCCCAGGGGGGACATGTGGGAGGCAGCCAATCAATGATTCCCTCTCATCATTGATGTTTCTATCTCTCCCTTCCTCTCTGAAATCAATAAAAATACATTTAAAATTCTTTATAGAAAAAATATAAAGAGCATAAATATATTTGAAACTAAATAAAATTGAAAGACATATTAGTAATGTATTATCCTTAATATGCAAAGGGCTTGTCAAAATACTAAGACTTGTGTAAAGCTTCAGGACAAAAAAAAATGCATAAAGAAGTCATTAATAACATAAAGTTCCAATAAACATGAAAAAGTTGCTTAAAACTATTAGTAAACAAAGAACAACATATTAAAACAAGCTATTACTTTTCACTTATCAGCTTAGTATCCCAGCATTGACAGTTTGGGGAAATTAGATCTCTCCTGTACTCCTGATGGAATTATAAACCAACTAGAGGCCCGGTGCACGAAATTCGTGCACAGAGGGGGGTTGTCCCTCAGCCCAGCCTGTACCCTCTCCAATCTGGGACCCCTCAAGGGATGTCCAACTGCCCGTTTAGGCCCTCTCACAATCCAGGACTGCTGGCTCCCAACTGCTTGCCTGCCTGCCTGCCTTCCTGATTGCCCCTAACCGCTTCTGCCTGCCAGCCTAATCACCCCCTAACCACTTTGCTGCCAGCCTGTTTGCCCCCAACTTCCCTCCTCTGCCGGCCTGGTTACCCCTAACTGCCCTCTCCTGCAGGGTTGATCACCTCCAACTGCCCTCCCTTGCAGGCCTGGTCCTTCTCAACTGCCCTCCCTTGCAGGCCGGGTGCCTCCCAACTGCCCTCTCCTGCTGGCCATCTTGTGGTGGCCATCTTGTGTCCACATGGGGGCAGGATCTTTGACCATACGGGGGCAGCTATATTGTGTGTTGCAGTGATGATCTGCATAGTACTCTTTTATTAGATAGGATGTCTCTTCTCTAAGAAGATAATCCTGTGATGAGTAAAAACCATTTAAACATGGTCAAGTAATACAATTTCTAGGAATATGTCCTAAGGAAATAGTTGGAAGTATGCACAAAGACATGTACCAGCCTGTTCATTAACAGAAGTGCTTATGAAGTTTACAAGCTGGGAGCAATCTACCCATCCAGGAATAGGGAGGTAGTTGAATAAATTATGGTATATACATCTAGTGGAATAGCATGCTACACTGAAGTGATTGGTAAATCTATCTTTGTCATCCATAGATGTTCACACCATAGTTGAGAGACTAACGCAGGCTGCAGATTGAACTTCATTATTTACATGCGGGGCATGTGCACATGCATGCCAGGGCCCAGGGCAAGGGTTTGGAAGGTGCTTTGTTCAGGGTAGACTAACATCCGTCACCTGAGGATGAACACAAGAAAGATGAATTTATTTTTCCTACGAAGGTCAAATACAGGTCTGCAGGGAGACCCTGCTCCCCTAGGTGATTGAAGAGCCCGGGCTGCTTCTATCAGTGGCTCCAGGGACCCCCAGAGTCCTGAAGTCCCCCACTGGGTCCTCTGCAGCTGACCCTCAGAAGAGGGACGAGACAGTGGCTACTAGAGTGTTTTAAGGACCAGGTCTGGAGGTGGTGCACTATTTCTACCCACACACCACAGGCTAACATGCAACCACGTGCCCAGCCCTAACTGCAGGGGTCGGGGCTGCAAAGTGTAGCCAGGACGTATGTCCACCAAGCGGTTAGGTCTGGCTAGAAGCAATTGCAGTCAACATTGGTTTCTGTGTTCACACTTCCGCAGTGCCTGAATTTTCCCCAAGGACAGCGATCATTTTCAAAATAAGGGACGAAAAGCCCAATAAAGCCATTTCCATTTTGGTGGCCACAGAGAGGAATGAGGCACAGTTCTCCAAGACGGATCAAGCACCAACTTGTGTGCTGGGCCCTAGGGCCCTCCTGCCAGGGCTGGGCGTGGCCAGTACCTGGAACATCCCTAGGCTGCCTCTCACGCCTCAAGGCAGACACCAGCTCCTGAAGCAGCTCAGAGCCCTCAACCACGGGGAACGCTCCCCACGCCTGCGAGGACTCAAGCTGAGATGCGAACCCCCCTGTTGCTTTCTGACAGGGCTTGTTTTTGTCAGTCTAGGTGCACAAGCCCATCCCATCACTCAGAGCAGTACTCCCCACACCTCCATTTGTCACTGTCAGCCCGGGGAGCAATTATATTCCAGCCAGCCAGAAATAAACAGACACGGGCATCACGTGCGAGATGATGGGCAGACCCGCCGTCCCTAATGCAGTGCCATGCCCATGGTGCCCAGCTGTGACAGAGCCTCTGCGCACGGATGCAGTCGGAGCCTGGCGGCCAAGGCACATCCACTTGGGCTCCTTAGAGTGCCTCTCATATCCTCTCTCCTCACTTGCTCTTTTCAGGGAGAATGAAGGAATCTGGGGAAAGCCTTCCTCCTGCATGGAACAGTTGTAACACTTCAGATAAAATGCCCTTACAGAAACCTGAGATAGAAACGTATCTGTGTGGCTCATCTGTCCAATCAGCCTGCTGGTCTTAAAGCCTCTGGATCAGTGAATGGGTGCAGTGTGGTCTGCGTGCCCAGGTAGAGCTGTGGGTGAGTTCTGGCAGCTCTGCTTAACCACTGTGCCGCCTGGGCTGAGTCCTATAACCTAAAATGGCAACAACAGCGCCTGCCCTTTCCCTCTTTCATCAATGGAATCTCTTCGGCTACAAATATAATCCTCTATTCTCCTGGGGCACAGACAATTAGCTCTCCACCAAATGCATCCACTCCTTCCCTGGCATACAGTTGTAGTGGGAACCAGCCATTCAGCTAGAGAATATATTTCCCACCCTTTGGTTCTGCTGTGAATGGTCTCAAGACTAGTTTTTATTAGTAGACTTTAATTTTTCGAGCAATTTTAGGGTCACAGCAAGATATGGGAGCAAAAGGGATGGACAGGTTGTCACTAAGCCATCGGGCACCTCACAGGCACCTTGCTGGGGTGAAGATGGCCAGGACAACCTAAGAAGCCATGTGTTGGGCATCTCAGAGTGTCTGTCCACCTAGGTCCCTGAGTGACCAAGCAGAAGACTGTTCATCTGGTCCGCTTGTCCAGAGTGAACAAAACGTAAACGTGACTAAATGCACTGTGGTATCCTGGCTGGGATCCTGGAACAGAAAAAGCATATTAGAAGAAACAAAAGGGGAAATCCAAATAAAATCTGGTGTTTTGTTCATGGTAACGTGCCAATGTTAATGTCTTAGTTTTGACAAATGTATCATGGAAATATGAAATATTAACATTAGAATAAATTGGATGGAGGGTAGATGAGAACTCTCTACACTGTCTTTGCAACTTTCTATAAACCAAAAATATTCCAAAATTAAGTCTATTAGAATAATTAAAAAAAAACAAACCCTTCCAATGTATTAAGCCATTGTACCTTTGCGGGTATTTGTTACTGCGGTCCAGCCTACTCTATCCAAAGCAGCCCTTTTCACCTATAAAAACTCCGGGTCACAATTCAAGACTCAGATTTGACATTTTTCTCCACTAAGAAGCTTTCTGGGATCCTGGGGTGGGGGACTGAGGCACCCCCACTGTGCGCTTCCTTCTTCTATCACACTCAAGAGAAGCAACTAAGAGACCTGCCCATTTCCCAACCACCATGAAGTCTTCTTTGCATCAGGAAGCTTGTCTCCGTCATAGCTACAACATTCCTCGGGGTGCACAGGGATATTTGTCCAAAGAGTTAAGGCCAACCTCACCTGCTGCCGTGAACATTTAGTACGCCAACCAGGGCGACACTGCTTCGTTAACTCTGAGGTACTGCACTGAGGTAGGCGATGGTTCATCAGTTGCACAGCATTTATCGAACACCAGGGCTGCCTTTCAGTTGTGATATCTTTTTCTGGGGGCCTACAGTGTCTGCACTGATACATGGTACTTAGTCTCATTATTGTGATCATCTTTATTAGTAGCAATGTGGCCAAATGGCATAAATAGTCAATTCAGTGCCTTCCACGGAACACACAAAGGCAGTAAGGTGGGCGCTTCCATTGCCTGAGTGTCTGCCGGGTGCCAGGCAAGCATGGGTTAAGGGCTTTCACTCCTATTATTCCCCTGAATCCCAGCAGAACCCTCCAAGGTTGGGATTATTAGCCTTACTTTACAGGTGAGGAAATTGAGGAGCAGAGAGAATAAGTGATGTGCTTGCCACTGCTCACTCTGGAAGCAGAGCTTGGTCTCCAAAGTCCACCTATAACCCACTTCCTTTCAAACAGCATCTTGACATATGATTGATCCTCAGTCTCCACTAAGATCCGTCATAAAAGTAAATCCAATTTCTTCTGCGCCCTTCCAATAAAGCTGAGTGCCAGAACTCAGACACACTGCTGTAAACTGAAGTCCAGTGGTTGAAACTGGGACTTGGGGCAGAGGTGCCCTACCCGACCCACAGAGTGATGTCTGAGCTGCTAAACCCAGGAACCTTCAAGTGTCTTGGAATGATCTGGGAATAAGAATATGTCAGTGCAGCCCTGGCCAGATAGCTCACTTGGTTAGAGCACTATCCCGATTTACCAAGGTTGCAGGTTTGATCCTCAGCCAGGGGACATACAGGAATCAACCAATGAATGTGTAAATAAGAAATTGACATTTCTCTCTCTCCCTTCCTCTCTCTCTGAAATCAATCAATAAATAAAAATGTTTATTCTAAAAAATAAAATAAAATAAAATAAAATAAAATAAAAAGAATATCAGCTCACAGCTCATCAAACCCTTACAACAACCTTACAAAGAGCTGAGAAAAGTGAGAGTCAGGTATATAAGCTAACAATTACTGTGAATAAATAACTTACTTATGTATGATATAGCAAAAGCCTTCTTTTCCAATAGATTGCAAGCCACTTGAGGGCAAGGATGCCCCTGCCTTGTTCATCTTTGTATCTGAAATACACATCACAGTCCTGCATACAACAGGTGATAAATAGTTGCTGAATAAAGGCATGGAATGTTCACAGTTGCAGGAAATGTGGGGAACAATAATATCTTAGAAAGGCCCTAAATGGAATCCCTATCGATTTAGGCTCTCACGTGAGTATCAGCCAAATGCCTGAGCTGTAGCTTGTCTACCCACCCACTCTGCCTGCCCCTCTCCCCTGGGCCTCATTCACTCCCCTGGGCCTCATCCTCCCCCCTGGGCCTCATCCTCGACTGCGCTCTCACAGAGCACCCAGGGGAGAGACCTCCATGATGCCATGTGGTGGTGGGTTCTCCTTAGACCTCCCAATGCCCTTCACACCTCAGCACTGGGCCCTGAGTTACTAAGACTTGTGCTCAAGATCCCACAATTCCCCTTTGAAGACAGTTACCAGGATCCAGAAGCCACTACCCAGAGCCTTCTGTCTCCCCTGTAGACATTCCCTTCTCTTTCCCTTTGCAGGGCCCTTGCCAACGTGTGTATTAACTCCTGATATCAGATGCCCGGGACTTGGGACGGCAGGTCTCAAGATGACCCGTGCAGCAGACCGTTCAGATTCTGAATTCTAGTTTAGGCTGTTCTGAGAGACAAGATATCTGCCCATTGTGAGCTTCCTACAATGGACACCATAAACTCGGCGAGATGTTTGGGGCTGGGGAGGGAGGACCCCAGTCTTTGCTGCAGGGCTGCCTCACAGACCCATATTAGCAGGCAGAGCTGGTCGAGCAGAGCATGTGTTCAACAGCCACCCGGGTTGGAAGTCTATGCAGTGTATGCCCTGCACAGCTAGACATAGGAGCCTGCCTTTACTCAGTACCGACCATGTGCCAGGTACTCTGCTCAAGACTTTACCTTAGAGCCCTTATTATACTGTAGTCCCTATTAGCATCCCTCCCTTTCCCTTGTAATATTTATGATAATTGCCATTAATTAATTTTTGTGCATGTACATGATTATCTGCTTAATGGCAGACATGCTCACTAATCTCTAAGTTGCACGAAGGTGCCTTGTTCAGAACTCCATGTCCAGCACAAATAAAACATGTTGCTCTCCATACAAATAGAAGCCATAGGAAAGAAGTATGTGGTAGGTTACACCTCTGGCTTCACATTTTCACCCTCCCTTTATCGGGGCCCTTTCCCTAGTGACTGCCCAGTTCTTCCCACTGCAGGAATGGCACAGCCTTTGGGCTGGGCCTTGTGAATTGATTTGGCTGATAGAAAAATACAGAAATCATGGTATGTCAGGTGTGACACTAGTCTTCAGGGGCCTTGGATGTTTCCACTCACTCCCTATGCTCCTGCCTTCGATGAGAAGACAAGCCCTGACCAGTTCCTGGGCCCAGAGAGGAGAAAGGAAGACAGAAGAGTAGATGCAGATCCATAGAACTATGTCAAAGCACAGAGCCTGCCTAGCCACCTGGACCAGCTGCCCCCGCCCCCCCCGCCAGCCAATCTGCAGATGTGCAAACAAACTCAGCTGGGATCATGCAATCTGCACATACATGAGCTAAATAAATGCTCATGGTGATTAGACCCTCATATGCCTTACAAAGTTACCACCCTAGTAAGTCTAGTGCCCATTTGACACCTTATATAGCTATTACACGATTATTGACTACTAGAGGCCCGGTGCACGAAATTCATGCACTTGGGGGCGGGGGTCCCTCAGCCCAGCCTGCGCCCTCACGCAGTCCGGGAGCCCTCAGGGGATGTCCAACTGATAGCTTAGTGCTGCTGTGGAGGCGGGAGACTTCCGCCCCCACCGCTGTCCTCACCAGCTGTGAGCCAGGCTTCTGGCTGAGCAGCGCTCCGCCTGTGGGAGTGCACTGACCACCAGGGGGCAGCTCCTGCGTTGAGCGTCTGCCCCCTGGTGGTCAGTGTGCATCATAGCAACCGGTCATTCCGCCGTTTGGTCAATTTACACATTAGCCTTTTATTATATAGGAAGGAAGGAGGATAGTCCCTAGGTTATACATCTGAAACTAACACAATATTGTATATAGCCTGGCTGGGTGGCTGAGTTGGTTGGAGCACCATCCCATACACAAAAAGGTTGTGGGTTCGATTCCAGTCAGGGCATATACCTAGGTTGTGGGTTCAATCCCTGGTTGGGGCATGTACGGGAGGCAACCAATCCATGGTTCTCTCTCACATCGATGTTTCTTTTTCTCTCTCCTTTCTCTCCCTCTAAAATCAATAAAAACATATCCTCAGGTGAAGATTTAAAAAAAATACTGTATGTCAACTATAACGGAAAAAAATCAATTTTCCAAAATCTCCAAGAAAAAAAAAACTGCTCATAGTTATATGCCACTGTTATTTCGTGCTTGACTTCTAACATAGGAATAGCGACTAATGCAAGTCAATATGCCCATATTACAGAAGAGGAAACTAAAGATCAACAAGATTAAGTAACTTGCCCAGCTTTGCACAGTAAGAGCAGATGCTAATATTTAAATTCAGAGCTGTCTGTCTCTGAGACGGATGTGCCCTTTATCCTTTTAAAGGTTCACTTACACATGGCATTAGTGTTTGGGGCCTCTCTGCCATCTGTACCTCCAGAAAGTAGCACAAAGGTGACCCCTGGGCAGATGCTATAATAAGTCAAGACATTACACCTAGAAACCCTGCTTGTCCTTGCTGAGTAACTGTCCTTGACTCTCTCAGCAGGTACAGGTATTCCTCACTTTAATGTGTAAATGCCATTCCAAATAACCAACCAAATCCACCAGGTAGGGGAGCCCCAGGTGATTAATGCATCTCTCAGGTGGTGGAAACCACTTCATCTTCAGCTGCAAATTTCTGACTCCCCCCAAAACAGCTCTAATCACCCACAACTGCACAGCCTGATGGGCTTTTATTGCTTAATTACCAAGGTGAGAGCCTCATAATTAATACACCATTTACTCCGACATTTAGATATTTCCAGGAAATGTCGCCAAAGATTTTCCAAGGAAATTCACATTATTTGTCATCTTCCTCGGCACCTCCTACAGCCTGTGTCAGTCACCTATCTCAGTAGTTCCCAAACTCTTCTGCCTGCAGCTAACTCAAACAGGCAAGGTAAAGGCCCCAGCTTGTCTCTTCTTTCCTGTCTCACTTTCTAACTGGCAATGAGCTTGATGATATATTAAAATCAGACGTGGACAGGATGATCAACATTGTAACAATGCAGCAATGACAGGCAACCAGAATAAAACCCAACAGCACTTCTGTAGTTATAGTAATGCAAGAAAAAGAGTTACTGAAAATTACAACTAATTTAAGACCACACTTAGGACGTATAACAAAAATGTCCTTTACAGAAATTAGGGAGGGCGCCACTATTTGTAAATGTGCATATCCGCTGGCTCCTGGTTAAGCTGTCTGAGCATTAGTGCCAGCAAGGCAACCGACCGTTTTAGCAGAATAATGAATTAGATCCTCAGAACGCTCTACTAATGAACTAATTTTAGTGCAAGAACACAAATTTTCATTTCCCATACAAACCTTTGTGGGTTACTAATCAGTAGCTTTAATGCATGTAGAAATGAACATCAATGGAACTGAGTTACTGTATCAATGATGCGCCGTTCTAGAGATGCTTCTCTGTGCCCACTGCTCAGCCACCCTTGCTGGGAAACACTAAGCAAGGCCTTATGCGCTGGGGGGGCATACAGTCTGTCACCAGGGAGCCTACCGCACCTGGACAAACACTACTGGCTTTGGGTAGCAATTTGATCACGCAATTAAGGAATGTCATCTGCAGCAGGACCAAGGCAAAGAATGTCCTTTGTCTATTACGCACCCCACCCCCACAAAGTGGCTGATGCCTAACACCTTGACCTCAACAGGTGACTGGGGAGTTAAGACCCATCAGAGCATTGGGTCAACCAACAATTTGGGTCCAGAGAATCTTGAGAAACTTGCCTCATTCGTTCCTATCTCTACCCACATAAGGCTTCCTCCCTTCCTCCCTTCCTCCCTTCCTCCCTTCCTCCCTTCCTTCCTGTCTTTCTTCTTTCTTTTGTCAAGGCTGATTTTTAAAAATAACCAATGTGTTTCTTATGAGAAATTAGTAAACTGCAGAAAGTTAGAAACTAACAAAAAAATGCACATGATTCAACCACCAGGTATAAGGAATGTGAGACATTATTCCCTGGCAATCCTATTTGTTCACAATTATTCAACTTTTTTACACATTATGCAAAGCATATGACAAGAAAAAAAAATTGAGATGTTCTAAATTAAAATTACAGTGGGCAGAGAGTGAGAGAAAGAGACCGAACAGTTAGCCTGCTAATAGCTGCGAACCAGTTCTGACAAAAGACGGTTCATATTCCTGTGTATAAGTTGAGATTCAAGATTAATTTCCAGGTGGCTATTTCCATGATTATCCCGAAGAGAGAAGAGCCAGGCACCATGGCAACCAGGAGCCTCGGTTTCTTATGTGCACATGAACTTCCCAGTCTGCTGCCCACAGCCAACATCCGCAGGCAGACACCTGCTGCTTGCAGAGTCTATTGCCCCATTTCACCTTCTCCTGTCCCCTGCGTCTCCTTTACATTACACAATTAATGTAAATCCTTTCAGACCAGCTTACATCTTCCTCCCCCAGATTTTATGTATAAAAACTCTTGCAACACTCTAGGAGGATGGACATGTCTGTCTTTCCTACCCAGCTATGCTGCTGGTGGTTTAGGCTCCATGCCCATGTCTGCCAGCCATGGTCTAGTAAACCCTTTCTTTTCTTCAAGACCTTCAGCCATGGAAGTGAAATATTTTTTTCAGTCTAACACATAGTACTTTTATTCCTACTTGCAAGTTCTACTGAATGCTACAGCATCAACAGGGTCCCAGTTAGAAGCAGTTCTTTATAAACATTTTAATAGTGGCAGAAGTGATGAGGGGCGAGACATTACTGAATCGCTTTCTTCTATGGATCACTTAGGGGGGTTGTAACCTTTCATCATTGTAGCAGTGCTGTGATGGTTATTGCGGCCAAAAGAACAACGACCCCCATCCCCCAGTCCACATCCATATCCCAATTCCCAGGATCCTATAAATAAGTTACCTTACACTGCCAAGGGGATTTTGCAGCTTAAGTCAATCAAGTATAGTGAGTAAGTTAAAAGTATTGAGATGGGGAGATTAGCCTAGATTATCTAGGTGGACCAAATGTAATTATGAGGATCTTTATAAGTGAAAGAAAGTCAGGAGGGAGGGAGAACTAAAAGGAAAGGGAAGAGAGAAAAGTAATAAGAAAGGAGAGTGGGAGAGGGGGGAGGAGGGGAGAAGAGGAAGAAAAAGGGAAAGAGAAGGGAAAGAGTTGATGATATAACACTGTTGGCTTTGAAGATGAAGGATGGGGCCACAAGCCAAGGAAGGCAGGAGGCCTTCAGAAACTGGAAAAGGCAAGAACATTGATTCTCCCCTAGAGCGACCTGAAGGAATGCATCTCTGCTGACACCTGGATTTTAGCCTAGCAGAATACATGACCCCCAGAACTACAAGGTAATAAATTGGTGTTGTTTTAGGCCACTAAGTTTTTGGCAATTTGTTACAACAGCAATAGATAACTACTAGAAACATCATTACAAATGAAACTGTTTATATAGTTCAGATTTCTATTAGGACAGTGTAGATAAAAAGGGGCCCCATGCTAACCTGACTAGCTCAGGGAAGGCCTGCATGGCGGCCTTGCAAACTTAGAGACCTGAAGTAACCATGTAGGATGGTCTGAAATTAAAACTTTAACTACAAGAAGTTTATATGGTGGGTAATCATGTGCTAGGCTGGTATCGTCCCTGACAAAGTGGAATCTTTACCTTAACTGAGCCTTTGTCTTTTTTGCATCCACTATAACATGCCTTTGGAATGTCAAAGTAATTTTCCTTTTTCCAGGCCCCAAAAAACACAGGCACTGCTCTGCGGGAGACCACAAATCCCCTGATGGTTATTGAATTAATTGTTGACTGTTAGCTATCCTGCATCTACTTAAAAGAAGTGTGTTTATCATTTTACTTCTTACCCAATCCCAGAGGTTTCCCCGCTTTGCTTTCCCCCACCTCCCTAATCTACCACCAATAGATTTCATGGAACCCATGAAAGATTCCTCCTTTGATTGTAACGTATAAAACAAAGTGAAAAACTGCCGTTCTCCGGAGCATTATCTCAATCCGTTGAGACTCTGCTTCTCGGCATTTGATGACAGTTTGGCTCAAATAAACTCACAAAAATTCGTCACAGGTTTGAATGTTTCTTATGTTGGCACAGATTTCCAGAAGTGGAGAATTTCTGGGTCAGAGGGTGTGACCGTTTTGAAAACTCTTGATAGATGTTTTCCTAGAGGCTGTGGGGCATCCTGGGTAGATGCTTCAGAAAGAGGACCCCAAGCCCTGGGAAGGTCACCCACTTCTTTCCACCTCAGCTGCCAGCACCTTGTCCAGGCCCCCTCCCCCCTCCCCCCCTCCTCTCTCCCCTCTGAAGAAGAATGCCTGGCTGCTTCGCTGCTCTCCTGACTCTCCCCTCAGCAGCCACAGGAGCCAGAGGCGTCTCCTTAGAACATGAACTGCTCCCCTTCAGTGAAGTCCATTGCTTTTAGCATAAGGCAATAGGCCTTGGCCCCTGGCCCTGCCTCGCCTCCCACAGGCACCCCTCACCCCTCGCTTTCTCTGCTGTGGCCACGAGCATATGGCCCAGGGTCTGCGGATAGGCCCTGCTCCTGCCCACGCCTCAGGGCTTTACACGTGCTGGCTCCTCTGCTGGACTGCCCCCCCCCCCCGCCCCACTTTCCCCTTTGATCCTAGATAACACCCCCTTGTCCTTCAGAGTTCATATAAGATGCCACTTTCCAGGAAAGCCCACCCCCCCACCACCTGACATCCAGGCAAGGTCCCCTTCCCTGCTGCCCACCATGGCACTCACCATGATTTTAATTAACTAACTTGTTAATGAGTTATTGAACTTTTAATCAAAGTTTAATATCCATACAAAAATATACGCTTAGTGTAATCTCCATGAACTTTCACAAGCTGAACACACCGGTGCCAACAGCACCTGGGTCCAGAAATAGAACATTCTTTGCGTTCTAGAGCATCCCAGAAGTCTCAATACACCTGCCCCTTCCCATCAGTAAGGACTAACCACCCCCCACCAAACAAAAAGAGATAATGGCCAGCTATAATAGAGAGATTCATTTTTCATATGAACAAGATCTGTACTTGGTCGTTTTAAATATCTGTCTCCCTCATTAGAATAGAAGCTCCATGAGGGGAGGGCCCATGTGCATTCTGTTTGCCAGCAAATCCCCAGGGCCCAGCATCTTTGCTCAACGAATATTCGAAAAGTAAAGAACGGATAATTTAATCAACAACTGATGAATGTTGTGGGAACTGGCAACAAGGTGTAGGAGGTTCACTGAACAAGATGTCCACAAGAAAAGGGAGATGAGAAATGATGTGCCATCCTGATGGATGGAAGGCATCCGGAGGAGGAGACGGGGCTGCTGGCCACCCTGGAGCTGAATGCGGGTGTTCACACAGGGAAGGAGAGAAGCTCCCGGCTGAGGCTCCTGGTGATGGTGTGGAGGGGGGTCGACCATAGGAATAACCCTGGCAGTGCAAACCCGGGTGCCCAGGGCCAGGCAAGCACGCTGGCCACTACGGGATTTCTCTGCTGGTGGAATGATTGCCCCAACTGCCCTGCCCACGATGGTCTAAGTGAAATCTCCTCCCCTGGCAGGAAGGGGCTTTTCTAGAGACAAAGCTGTCAGCCCAGAGAGGCTCCTCAATAAAGCGGCGGGGGTGGGGAGTGGGGGCATCTGACAGCACTCTGGCGGGAATTAAGCCAGAACCTGTGAGTCTCAGACCCCGGGAGAAATTCTAGCCCTTAGCCCAGGTGTAGAATTGGGGGCATTTACCACGTGACTATAGCACGATCCAAGTTCTCACTTCACCAGACCCTAATTCCTTCTTTCTTTCCATCCTTCCATTCAAACCTCTGTCTACACACACAGTTATTAAGGCAAACCCTCCTGCTCGGGTCTGGGAGAGGGGGTGAAACAGCCCCATTGCCAGCAGGCGGTCTCTGAGTAGACAGACCAGCACAGCTTCCTCCATGCCTCTGCCTGAGGGCAGGCTGGGCTCTGAGCAGGGGGAGCCTTGCACCTGCAGGTGTGGGCTGGGTGTGAGCCTGTCAGAGCATCGCAGGCCGAGCTTCTGACATTCCCTGGGGCAGTGGTAGGCAAACTCATTAGTCAACGGAGCTAAATATCAACAGTACGACGATTGAAATTTCCCTTGAGAGCCAAATTTTTTAAACTTAAAACTTCTTCTAACGCCACTTCTTCAAAATAGACTTGCCCAGGCCGTGGTATTTTGTGGAAGAGCCACACTCAAGGGGCCAAAGAGCCACATGTGGCTCGTGAGCCGCAGTTTGCCGACCACGGCCCTAGGCAGTCGGAAGGTGGTGCCAGCTGGCATTTTATTGAAGACACTCAGGGTTCACGGCGAAAAACCGATTTGTCCGAACGAACTCTTTAACTGGCAATGCCCTGCAAAGGGCTCTGCGGTCCACACCATTTCCATCACGCGTCAATCAAAAGGGCGCGGGGGACATCACTGTGCATTACCGCTATTGACGTTTTCCAGCCTACTCCTCTTTGGTTAAAAAGTGGGCGTCCAAAGATGCCACTTAATAACTTAGTGCATCGTGCAAATGTCACTTTGACATGTAGAAAAGTGGATTTACACACCCACCGAAGGTGGACTGCCTTAGAGAAAGACAGCCACGGCCCATGTCCTTGCAGGTCCCGTTGCTGGAGCCGGGGGGGTGGGGGGTGAACAAGGGAGCACAAGCCCAGGTGACTTCCGGGCTCTCGTTCAGGTGGACACACAGGCTGCTGGGACGTTGGCAGCACAGCTGGGGGCAGATCCAGTTCTGATGCCAGAGACGGGTTACAAGGGCATGGAAAATCCCAGGAGTGTGGGCAGTGACCCAGAGGCCCTGTCCTTTGCTCCAGGTAATCCAAGGTCACAGCTTTGGAAGAACAGTCCAACCCCAGCTGTGGGCCAGCCAGCTTTCCTGGGGAGGAGGCCGGGAAGAGCCAGGTGAAGTCAGGACCAGTTGGCAAGCAAGGCTGGAGCATGGCCGGGAAGACCAATGGCTCCTTTGCCATTCCTGGGTTTCCATCTCAACAGCAGAGACCGATGTACAGAACCTGGTGTCATTCAGATCCTCCTCTCCCCACCTCCCTCAGAGCCTCCCGTCTAATTCAGGCCTAGACACACAGTTTCTATAAAAGACCAGGGAGTAAACATTATTGGCTCAGAGGCCAGAAGGTCTCTGTGGCGACTCCTCAATCTGCCACTGCATGCACGTGTCCACCACCACTTCACAAACCAGGCCCGAGGCCAGGGAGGCCCCCAGGCTACTATTTGCCACTTCCTTTCTAACAAGTCGCAGGCCTGTGCATTTTACCTTCTAAAATCCCCTCGAGTCTGCCCACTGTTCTCCGCCCCCTCAATGGCCCCGCTGGTGCAGCCACATCCTCTCTTGCCTGGACAACGACACAGCTGCCTCCTTGAATATTCTGTCTGTCCCCTACCGTCCTCCACCCAGCAGCAGTGAGCATCCTAAGATGCAGGTCTGATCATGTCCCTTCTCTGCTTAACACTCCCCAGGGCCCCTGACACATTCCCAGTGAGAGCCACACTCCTAACTGGCCAACAGTCCCTGTAGAAATCAGCTCCCATCCACATCCTGCCACCCAGTCAGTGTGAGCCTGGGGCAGTAGGTGACCTCTCTCCGTTGGGCCTGGCGGCCACCACATGTCTCTCTGCCACACTCTGCCCCTGTGGTCCTCACTCTGACTACTCCCACTTCAGACATCACTTCCTCTGGGCAGCCACCCCTAAATCCTGAGTCACCCCGAGCGCCTCCTCTGGACCTGAGTTGGCATCTGGAAGGGAGTCTGTTCATGCTCAGCAATGCAGCCCGTGCCCTGCCTCACGCACAGCGCCTGACCTGATGCCAGTGCCAGCACCTGCCGACTGACTCGGTGCACCAGCGAGCCAATGAATGACCTCTTTCAGGACAGGAGGGCGGGAGTCAGAGAGCATCCAATTGGCCATCCTGTGCAGGGCCCTGGAAGTGTGTGGCATGGGCTACCGTGGCCCTGCCTGCCCTGCTTGGGATGGCGTTAGCCCTCCTGATGTGAACTAATGTGCTGTTCTGACTCAGGAGGTATCCCAGTCAAGAAAATGACCCGCTTCCAGAACTTTCTGGGCTTTTATAAGATGAACTAAGGTTTGGAGAGACCCAAAGGCATGGATATGTTTACACATTTTCCTGGGTAGGAACATAAGTGCATCTGTTAGCATTTCCTCTGTATGATTAATTTTTTAATTCCTTCATCTATTTGTTCATTCTGCAAATGTTCCCTGGGCTGCCATGGGCATCTGCCCTGACCTGGCTGCCACAGAGGTGGCCGAAACCCAACTCCTGCCTTAACCATCGGGTGGGGGAGACAGGCCATTGTGATAGAGTGTGGCAAATGCCACGGTAAATGGGTGGTCAGGGCCGATGCGGGGGAGTAAAACGAGGAAGAATAAACCTGACAATAAAGTCTACTGGAATGTTCAGGTCAAGCAGTATTTTAGAAACAAGTAGAATTAACAGTCTGCAAAAATAAAGGCCGGCACCAAGAAAGAGGACCAATATAGAGACAGTTAAAAAAAATAACGCTAGATAGGTCAGTTTAACACCAATGGCTGTTAGGACAGAACAGAAAGGAAACATCAAGCAAGCTCTTTGCAAAATTAGACCACAGCAGCATAATGTGGTTGCAAGAAAACCAACTAACTTTAAAGAGGTTCAGTCCCCAAAAAGCCCCATACAGGTGCCAATCATGGTCACCTCCCAATGGGAGGTGAATGAATAAGACTATTGGGATTCAGGGAAGGAGGCAGCCTGGAGGGACCACCCAGGTGGTGGTGCAGGTGCCCGAGGAGAGGGGGGGAGGGGCAGGGAGGGAAAGCCAAGCAGGCAGGTCTGAGGACATGGGAAGTCACGCAAACCTGTTGTTTCTTTCCTGACCTGGGCCCCTCTCAGTGTAAATGAAAGGGTGCTGCAGGCCTGTGATGTTTACCTCTGTGTGACTGAACTGCCACAAAGAGGCAGGAGTTCATTCCCTGTCATTGGCGCCTGCTTTGCTCTCCTGTCTGCTGTGGCCCCAGGAAGGGCCAGGCCGCCAGACTGTGGGAAGGAGGTCAACAGCACAGAGGTCTGCAGCTCGAATTAAAGAGGGATTGGCTAGAGGCAGCCACTGGAGGCCCAGGGAGATGGATCTGTCCAGACCCAAGAAAACCAGCCGAGCTGGGCAGAGCGAGAGAGAGAGCGAGAGAGAGCGAGAGAGAGAGAGAGAGAGAGAGAGAGAGAGAGTGAGAGAGAGAGAGAGAGAGAGAGAGAGAGAGAAGGAGGGAGGGAGAGAGAATATGCACACACACACGTGTGAATTCCTGGTATGAGGAAGGACACTAGCAACCTGGAAGGCAGAGCCCCTCTAACCCTGAGGTCCTCACACTCATGCAACCTTAATGCCAAAACAGACCTGAAAGGTGATTCATGTCAACTCTTACTTTAGAGACGAGGAAACTGAGGCCCAGAGAGGGGAAGTGAGCTACTACAGAGTTTATTAGTTCAGGTTGGAATCCCTGGCCTTTCTGGAAACATAGCAGGCCGGGACACACTTCCACAGCAACTCTTGCTCCCCTATCATTTCACCCTCCTCTCACCTCCAGGGCAGGTGTGCAAAATTTTAGGAGTGCAAAATCTGAGACTCAGGGATGTTTGTGCTTTCCTGAAGAGCACAGAGCAAACAAGTGGTGGAGATGTGATTCCAATGAAGGCCGGTCTGCCTGCATTCTCTTGTTGTCCGTAGATACCCAGGGGTCAGTCCACACCTCACATGCCCCAAACTGAACTGCTGACCTCCCCTGGGAGCCTGCTCTGTCCACATCCTCCCCCACCTCAGCTGGCAGCCATCCAATGCTTGCAGTAGCCCAGGCCTCACCCTCCTCTCTTTCTCTCACCCATCTTTCTCTCTTCTTGCTCCGCCACCCATCCACCTGCAAATCCTTTGGCTGGATCTTCAAAATCTGTCTGAAATCCAATCCTTTCCACCAGCTCCTCCCTTACAGATGTTACCATCTTCTCCATTCTGGATTTGCAGTAGTCTTCTCCAGTCTGTTCTCAACTCTGAAGCCTGAAATATCCTTTCCCACGCAAGCAAACCATCTTACTCTTCTGTTCAGAATCCATCAACACCTCCCCTGTCATGCACAACAAAAGCTGAAATCCTTCCGATGGCCTTGGAGGCCTTGGGAGATCCAGTCTCCAGTTATCTCCCTGCCTTCATCTCCTCCACACTCCCCCTCACACACTCAACTCCAGCCTCCCTGGCCTCCTTGCTGCTCTCTGAACACAAAGTATGCTGCCGCCTCAGGGACTTTGCGCTGGCTGTCCCTACGCTACAAAGCCTGCCTTCTCCCCCACCCTGCAAGATCCATTTGTCTAAATCCTTCTCACCTCCTTCAAGTCTGTCAATACATCAATTCCTCAATGGGGCTGAGATTAGCTGCTCTCTTTACAATTATAAACCACATCCACTGCAAGCATCCCCAATCTCCCTTTCTCTGCTGCACATTTCCTTAAAGTACTTAATACCTTTTACTATACCATGAACTTGACTCATTTAATATGCTTATGGCTTATTTTCTGTCCTGAGATTGTAAGCACCAGGAAGGCAGGGATGTTTCTGTTTTGTTACCAATGTACTCCAACCGCCTAGAACACTGGCTGACACCAACTGGGAGCTCAAGAAATAATGTGTTTATTGAATTGAATGGTCTAATTGGTGATTGCAGCAGAAAAGGGCCTAAGGTTGCAGGACCCGTTGTTAAATCACTGAGCAATATTTTATCACTACCCTAGTCCTAATTCTTCGACAGATGGGGCTGAATATGTGACCTTAACAAAGGTGTCTGCATAAAGAAGGAAATCAAACGTGAAATGAGAATATGAAAGAAACTCTTGGGAAGGGCAAATTATATTGTCTTTAAAAGGAGAAAGAAAAAAAAAAGATGATATCTCAAAGCAATGACACGTAAGACATGATCACTGTACCTGGAAATAACACAGAGGTTGAGGGGTGCTGCTAAGTGTAGGGGAATTCTTACTGTTGTCTGGGCTCCTGCCTGAAGCATTTGGGTTATTATTAGCCCAAATCAATAGACAACTTAAATTCTGCTCTAAAGCAATAACTGAAATGAATGCACAGCAGTGCAGGGACACAACAAAGGGACTTGGATCCTGACTTTGATTCTCCCGAGTGAACCCAGCACTCTGGGTTACCTGCTAAGAACTAAGTGATGATTATAATAACAGTGGCTTTGCTAGGAGAGTGTCAGCTCAGCCCTCCCTCTCCAATCCCCATAGATGCATATGAATGTGGTCTGTGCACACAGCCCCAAACATGCTGGCCTGACTTAGGAATGCTAGCTTGCTCAAAGACCTAGACATGCAGACAGATGAGAAGGCTCTGGGACATTACAGACTCCATTGGCAGATTCCTGATTTGAGCTACACATTGAACTTCCTATCCTCCTAGATTTATTACAAAACTAGAGGGGTCCCTCAGCCTAGCCTGTGGGGATCAGGTCAAAACCGGCCTGGTGCACGAATCCGTGCACTGAGCCTCTAGTATGCATATAAGATCTTTGGTTAATCTGTTCCCACCCTCCTCCTCCCCCCTTTCCTCTGAGATTCATCAGTCTGTTCCATGTTTCCATGCCTGTGCATTGAGCATCTGCCTCCTGGTGGTCAGTGTGCATCATAGCTACCGGTCAAATGGTCATTTAGGCTTTTATATATATACTAGTAGCCCGTTTGCATGAAGATTCGTGCAATAGACCTTCATTCACCTGGCTGCCTGCACCAGTTTTCTGCCGGCACCAGGGACCCAGGCCTTGGCTGTGGCCACCGCCTTCTGCCTTTTTCAGGGTCGGGGCTTGGCCCCGGGCGGTGGCCTTGGGCTCGGCGGCACCCAACATCCTTGCTAAGGATCGCAGGAGCCGACCCCCAGTGGTTTCCTGCGATCCGTGCAGGCTCCCCGCTGGTGCCCAAGGCCTGGAAAGCCTCGGCCCCTGGGACCCCCGGGAGGGGCGGGAGGGGCCGGGCCATGCCCCCCCAGGTGGCCGATCGACCCCCGGACCCCCGGGAGGGGCGGGAGGGGCAGGACCACGCCCTCCCAGGTGGACGATCAACCCCGGGACCCCCGGGAGGGGCGGCATGGGCCCGGCCACGCCCCCCGGGGTACCGATCGCTTCAGGCACCCCCGGGAGCGGCAGCATGGGCCCGGCCACGCCCCCCAGGGTGCCGATCGCCCCAGGCACCCCGGGGAGTGGCGGCATGGGCCCGGCCACGCCCCCCAGGGTGCCGATCGCCCCAGGCACCCCCGGGAGCGGCGGCATGGGCCCGGCCACTTGGCACCGCCATCTTGAACTTCTCAATGGCAGATATGCCACCTGGAGTCCCGCCCCCAGCCTCCTGCCGGCCCAATCATGGGCATAGCGGAGGTGCGGTCAATTTGCATGTTTCTCTATTATAAGGTAAGATATGGCCATTCATTCATTCAAGAGCTTCCTCTGCTTTTATCACTGTGGGTGTCCCAGGTGTCCCCAAGACCTTGATCAGTGCCCAGCATGCAGCAGTGAACAATAAATATTTACAAATGAGTGAATCAATCAAAGAATGAATACACTCCTTATAAATATCTCTTGAATACATTTCTTGTATAGAAATCTTTCAGTGCTTTTCCAATGATTCCTCAAAATAACTTCCTATAAGTTAAATTGTTGTGTTGAAGGAATCACACTATTGATGATCTTTGAGCACTTTACAGAAAAAATTCCATATAGATAGTACTGAACTGATTTCTGCTATAAAAGTGCTAATTCCCTTGCATCATCACTGCTATATGATAAAATCACTCAAAACTATTTGCTATTTGGGTACATGAAAACAAAAAAGGTTCCTCTTTGTTTGACTGCCTTTCTTTGAGTCCCTAGGAACTAGGCTCTTGTACACATGCTTATTGGCCACTAGAATGTAAGTTTCTTCAGAGCAGGGGCTTAGTTCTGCTCCCCACTGTACCCCAGTGTCCCGGGAGTTCAGTGTACAGCAGGCACATGGCAAATACTTGTTGAAAGAATGAATCATTAGTCCAGCCGGTGTGGCTTAGTGGTAGAGCTATGACTCATGGATCAGGAGGTCATGGTTCCATTCCTGGTCAGGGCACATGCAGATTGCAGGCTTGATTCACAGTGTGGGCCATGCAGGAGGCAGCCGATCAATGATTCTCATCATCAATGTTTCCATTTCTCTCTCCCTCTCTCTTCCTCTTTCTGAAATCAATTAAAAAAAAACATATTTTTTTTAAAAAATAAAGAGAAGAATTAAAACTCATTCTCAAGATTAAAAAAAAAGAGAATGAATCATTGCACATGTCTTCTTTTAAGATTGGCCTATTGAAGCCCTGGTTTCCTTTGAGAAGTCCCTTTTCTCTTATTGACTTGAAATAAATACCCATACAAAAAATTTACCCTTTTTCTGTCTTCTGGGTGGAATTTTAATGTCATTTGCATTCTATTTTGTGTATGCTATTCTTTTGACATTCAGGAATTCTGAAATTGTATATAGTCACATCTATCGTTTTATTTTGGTTCCTCCATTTGATATCGCATTTACAAACAATTACAATTGTTAACACTTACATAGCATTTACCACATGCCAGGAACTTTTCTAAAGGCTTTACAGAGATTACTCATTTAATCACCACAAAAAAACCCTATAAAATAGACACTGTTATCATCTCATTGTATAGATGAAGAAACTAAGGCAGAAAGCGATGAAATAATTCCCTACACAAGACCATATGTGGATTTTTACCTATATATTGTTTAAATTGCTTTATTACTTCAGTCTTAATATTTGTGATTATTATTTAATACCAGTAATTTTTGGAGATTTGGGGGGGGGTTGTTTGAAGGTGAGGATGTAATTATTTTCCTCCAAAAAGTTCCCAAGTGTTCCAAAAGTGTTTATTAAATAATGTGTCCCTCTTCCACTAATTAAAATTATTATTTTGATGTATCTTCAACGTATTGTAATAATACACACATACACAACACACTTGAACACACACAACCATGTGCATCTATAGTGTTTGCTGATATTCAGTTCAATTGCACTGCCAGTCTTTCCAGTTATTTAATCATTTTGTGGTATGTGCAGTGAAGCAAATTTATAATCTAGAAATATAAAGAAGAAACATAAAAGGATTACGAGTGATTCCCTACAAATCCTGATTAAATACACGTTCAATGTTGTTCTCATGAAATATGTACCTGTCAAACAAAAACATAAGCGCTCCGAAGCTGCGTTATGAATGCACAATCGCTTTTCGAAGCAGTTTGCTTCAGACCTTCTGCAGCCACAACACGAACAAGCAAAAAGCCCCTTCTACCCAGAGGGAATACTGACAGCGTGTGGATGCTTAGTTCAATCGTTTCTCACTGCTGTAGTTTTCTCGCAAAATCATTTCTGTTTCAGTTAAAACTAATCAGCAAGTTGTTTATGGTCAGGTTCCCAAAGCACCTTTCTACCCTGATGTGGGCAGAAACCACAGGGCACCTGCTTCTAGTAGGTCCCCTGGCTCCTAGCGGTGGGGCTGTTCCATGTGACTCTCTTCCCTGCTCCCTGGCGCACTCAGAGGAGGATGTGGACGTGGAGATGTGGCAGCAATGAAGAGCTTGCCCCCCGCTTCAGCCCCCAGTACCTGGGGTTTGAGAAGCTATCCAAGACCCCGTCGTATGGCCCCTGGACAGAGCTTGGCCCCTTGTTAAGAAGACTCTCCGTGTCAACCTCTATGAAAAGGAGAACTCCTTTTCTTAGCATCTCACACATACTTTGACTTTCCTATTTCCACGTTTTCTTACACAAAAGAGAGCACACTACACATCCTATTCCTACCTTGCTTTTATCCTAAAATTTTACTTGAAAGTTGTTCTTCATTCATTTCTATATCTGAGTAACATTTCACTGGATGGCTATACCATCATTTATTTAACCCGTGCCAGCGGGGACCCTCTGTGGCCTGCTGCCTGACACTTGATTTGCTCTAACAAACAGAGCCTCCCAGGCCCCTGCCGGTGGTGCCCCACACTCAGCTCAGTCCTCAGGGGTGAATGGCATGCAGAGGTTTGGGCTCCCCAAATGCCCTGACCCACGCCATGGTCCAGCCCCACTGGCCGAGTCCCTGTGAGCTGTGCCTGGCCTGTTCTGCAGGCTCATGGGGGCCGCTCTGTGTAACGGGGCTGCTGGAATACCGTTTCATAGATTCTGATCCCCTCTGGGTGGATATGGTGGAGGTATCTGGCCGCTGTGTGCTCCCAACATTCCTCGGGGAAGTTACCACTCCTACTAAATCCCTCACCCTCACTGCGGCTGCCCCTCCAAACAAGCAGGTGCACTGTTCTCCAGGTGGCCTGGTCACTTGCTTCCACAAAAAGGCAGGAGAAGAACAGGTCCTGGCATTTTCAAAGGTATTCCCAGACATGTGGTCAGCCTCAGGGCCAACCTTAACACTGTGAACTCTTGTGAGTTTGCTGCATGCACCACTCTGCTCCCCAGACATGAAATGCGCTTAGACCTTGACTCAAAGCAGAGGCCTGACCTCAGCCTCAGATCAAACATCAAACTTTGACCTAGTCATGAACTGAATCCTGACCTTGGACATACACTCAACTGTGACCCCTGCACAGACTGGAACCAGATCCCAGCCTCACACTGAGTCACCATCCAGGTCACAGACACAGTCCTGCTTTCAAATCCTGCCTCTGTCCAGCTGCATGACTTTGGCTAAATGAGTTCTTTGGCTAAACAGCTGCTGGAAAGATGGTTGTAAAGATAAAATTATATGACACGTGTAATGTGCCTGGCATATAGTAGGTGCTCAATAAAATTCATCTCTCTGCCCTCGAAGGCATCTTGTCAGCTCTAGCTGAGTTTATGGTGGTTCCAGCCATGCAGGACGATCAAGCCCTTGCGATGTGGCCAGTCCAGACTGAGATGTGCTTCAGAAACACCCCATATTTCAAATACCAAAGACCTAGCATAAAAAAAGACATGTGACATGTACCAGTCATTTTGTATTGATTATATATTGAAATGATACTATTTTGGGATATATTGGGCCAACTTAAACATATTACTCAAAAGAATTTCACCTATTTCCCCTTTTTAATGTGGCTCCTAGAACTTTTAGAATCAACTATGTGGTCTATGGGTCTAGAGGTCTGGGGAAGCAGTGTGTGAGTAATGGTGACAAGAAAAACATTGACAGCAACAGTGAAAACAACAGTTAACGTCTGTTGAGTACTTATTGTGTTCTGGGCATTGTTCTAAACACTTTGCTTAAATCCTCACAACAACATGGAAGAACAGGAACTACCATTGTCCCCGTTACTGAGCTGGGGCCATGGAGGCAGTGTGAAGTGAAGCCACGTGCTCCAGGTGCAGCACCAGGAAGTGGCAGAACTAGGACATCAGCCAAGAACGTGGAGCCAGACCCTATACTCCACAGTAACCGCCACGCTCATTCAAGGCGGTCTCAGCACCATGGAGGCCGCCTTCCTACAACAAGTCCCCTCACAGGCAGACGCCATACTGGACAGTTCAATGCCATCACTGAGACAAGAGCAGAGCAACACCCTCCCCTCCACCCCAGTACCAGACGTCTCACTGCCCATCAGACTGGTCAAGGCCCAGCAGGGTGGAAACTTCTCTCATTTGACTTCCTGCCTCTCTCATACCTTGCCTAAGTTCCCTTTACGTGGCAGAACCCAAGAAGGCAACTCCTCAAACCCTCTTAGCTTCCTCCACTAGGGAGAGGTGCCTCCGAGAGCAAAAATGATCAACTCGATTGTTCCAACAGCAAGTTCAGTTCTTCCATTTGTGTGCAGCACCTTCCATCTGCACAGAAACCCCACATTTCAGCAGAAATACTTAGTATAGCGTCTCTCCAACATCCGTCTTGTTTAAAGCACTCATTTCAGAAAGTAGAGACGGGAAAGCAAACTCAGTACTTGGAATGGGAGAGAGGAAGTTTATGACCAAGAACTCAAAATGCTTTACCCACACGACTGCACAAATCATGGCGCAGCTCCTGAAACTGCTCCCTAAATGGGAGAACTCTCCCGGGAACCCAGCACCGTGGCTTCCCAACCAACCTGGGGAGGGCATTCATTGCAGGCACCTGCTGTTCACTGATAGGTCAGAAGCTCTGGTTCAAGTATGGCCCCAACGTGTAACCATCCAGTGATCTTGAATCATGCATTTACAAATATTTGACAAGTGTGTCTGGGGCACTGTAGCAGATTATATTTTCCAGAGCTGGCCATTACTATACTGCTTATTTCACACCCACAGTTTGACTTTGCCACTGCCTATTAAGAAGTAGGGTTTACATCTCCTCTTGAAACCAGATGGACCTTTGAGACTGCCTCACTCCAGAAAATACGGTGGACACGCTTCAGTGTGATTTCTGAAGCTAAGTCCCAACAGGCAATGCAGCCCCTGCCAGGCTCTCTTGCTCTGGGAGCCCAGTACCATGCTGTGAGGAAGCACAGGACACATGGAGAGGACACAGTTAGGTGTTCTGGCCAACAGCACCAGCTGAGGCCCCAGGGGACATCCAGCAAGAGCCACCAGACTCGTGAGGGGAAGAAGCTTTAAAGATGGCTCCAGCCACTGTCTGGAGCAATCACAGGAGGGACCCAAAACATGGAGCCACCTAGCTGAGCTCTGTCACAGTTTACCACATGAGGGAGAAAAAAGCAAGCACTGCTGTCTTATTTGCTGAGTTTCAGGTGGCTTATTATGCAGCAATAGGTCACTGGAGCAAGTCCCTGCTAGGTGCTGGGCACTGAACTCTGCTAACAGATGCAACAGTGAGGCTGACTCTGTGTTGCCCTCAGGGAAAGCATGGCCGTGGGGGATGCGGAAAAGCAGCCCATCGTAAGCCTGTACCATACAAGCAGGTGACAGAGGGACTAGGGGGTCCCCTGGGAATAAACCAGGGTTGGAGAACATGATAAAGCCCGAGGATATCAGGGAAAGCTCCCGAGAGAAGAGGATATTTTTAATTGAATCTTGAGAATGAGTCAGTGTCAATTAGACAAAGGAGACAGAGCTTTTCATTCATTCTAAAGGACTTAGGGGAAATAGAATAGCACGAATAGACAAAATGAAACTACGGGAAAGCCTTACCAATGTATAAATACAACATAAAACCTCAAAAGTAATATCTTAATTATTAAACCTAAATAACTGTCATATCAACAGACCAATGACCAATGGAACATGAAAAGGTAAAGAAATGGATCTAAATGCCACAAGGATTTTATATACACTAAAAGGTGGACCTTCCCAAAAATGCATCATATTGTACACTGTATAACAAGATCAAATCAATCAAAATTTAAATACAAAAATTAATCCACTGAAACTCAGAAGAAAATACATGTGGCATTCTTTTAAAACCTTGGGGTATCTAAAGCCTTTCTGTTTCTTTACACAAAATCCACAAACCCTAAGAGAAAGATCAATAAATCCAATTACATAAAAAATGCTATATAATGTCAAAAGAGAAAGAGAAGCAGAGAAAGAGAAGCAGAGAGAGAGAGAGAGAGAGAGAGAGAGAGAGAGAGAGAGAGAGAGGGAGAGAGAGAGAAGGAATGAGGGTGTGTATTAAGCTGTTTAAAAACAAAGACTTCTATCAAGTTTGAAGAATGGTACAGTGTCAACCTGGAAACTACTGCTTCTCCTTAGCAATCCAAAGACATCTGTACCTTCCTGCACCCATCACAGGCCCTGGAACAGAGCAGATGTTTAATAAGACATACTGGACGATGCAGTTTATAGAAGTCTGGACTAAGATAAAAGTTCTTGTTTGGTCCTCACACATCACGTAACCTAAGACATAAACAAACAGGTGTGTGTGTGTGTGTGTGTGTGTGTGTGTGTGTGTGTGTTTCTTGGATTGGGGGAAGCAAGCAGTCCATTGTTTTCCCACTGTTCCACCTCATCCCTGGAAAACCCCATCACTGTTTTCGACATAATGTGGTGACATTAAAGTCATCAAGATTGCCATGCAAAGCCATTTTTTAATTTTTAAATGTCTTTATTGATTTTAGAGAGAATGGAAGGCGGGGGGAGAGAAGCATCAATTTGGTTGTCTCTTGTATGCACCCTGACCAGGGATGGAACCTGCAACATGGGTATGTGCTCTGACCAGGAATCAATCCAACAACCTTTTGGTGTACAGAATGACACTCAACCAACTGAGCCACAAGCAGCTTTAAAGAAGCCCAAGAATCAAGAAAACAGCTAAAATACGGCACTGCTTTATGGATTTCAACTTGTTCCACTAACCCTAGGCTCATTTCTACAACATTTAGAATCTGGCTATATCTTGTTGAAACTCAGTTTTCTCATCAGCAAACTGGGGACAATGACAACTGCTTTCTGAGAGGTCTTGAGGGCTCCAATAGGAGTAATGCACACACACAGTCAAGGGTGAGGCACAGAGGACATAACACAAGCTGCCATTCAATCTCTGTGGCCGCCACAGTTACTGCTGTGGTTACCTTGCTAGGAATTCCATCATGACAACCGTGCAGGCCAGGCTCTGAGTGGCCTCGTAAGCGATCTCCACTTGCCTGTCTCTGCCCGGAGGAGAGGCCATTTGCTCCCGCTCTGTACCTGCCTGTATTCATATCGCACAGATGAACAGAACGCGTTACCAAAGACACATGGGAACAGCATGCACGTGCGCACCCGGCACACCGAGCTGCTCCCTGGACATCGGTCACAGGCCACGCTCCTGTGATTTCAGGCTGAGACACGAAGCCTGTTAAGCTGGGTTTGTGCATCTCACTCCTTTTTTAATCCCACAAAGCTGGGGAGGCACTAAGTGGATTAGGCATTTTCAGAATGAGGTGGAGCCGAGAAGATGTGGAGGTGGGTCACGCTTAGAAAACATCTCCCCGGAGTCTGCCTTCTCGCAGACCTTGCAGAGCTGGCGCTGGGGTGCCTGCCGTTCGGCTCAGGCTCCCTGGTTTCCACCAGGAAGCCTCTCCGGACTCCGCCTAACTGTGCCTTCAGTACCTGCCGATTTAAAGCGAGGATTTGAAAGGCAGCTTCTAGGCATTTTCTGCATCTCCGGGAATAAAAATGACATTGAGTGTTACCCAAAATGTTCCCTCCATTTCCAGTGTAGTGAACTGGTTGGTGAATTTCCTGCATATGAAAAACTCGGCTGTTGGAAGATGAAGGGGTCAACTAGGTCATTAATGGATCAAATCAAAGAGCTGGGGAGTGTTCGACTAAGTAACAGAGCAGCGAACGTATGAAAAGGAGGCAGACACAGGACTGCAGCTTCTAGTTCGTGAATCTTGCCAACCCAGGTCTCGGCAATGGTGCATTATGGGATGGCAGAATCATCAGAACAAGGTCCTAAAACATTGCCTTCCTGGTCCCGATTGGAGGGCAAAATCCCCTGCACACCTTCCCTACCAAGTGGTCACCCAGCCTCTGGCAGCCTCCGGGGGACACGCTCCTCTGATTACCGGGAAAGAAGGTGAGGCTCCCCATTCGGACACCAAGTCCCAAGTCACCCCTCCAGAGAAGCCTGGCCTGCCCACCCTCCCAGTCACTGTCTAATACGTTATTTCATCTTCTTGATAGTTGCACTGGATGCTGTGCCATGCACTGGGGTTACATGGCTGTGATGCCATGTAGCTTACTTATTGCCATTTAGGCAGAGCCGCAGAGCCTGTATCTAATCTGGGAAAACGAGATTTGGAGGAAGGGGCTATTTCCATATTTGCTGGCACACTTACGCTTTCATAGAGGAGTGGGAAGCTGCTGCTCGGAACCACGCTGAGGTAATAAAGACAATAGATGACAACTCTCCTATTCATAATAGTGGCACTAGGGTCCAGTCACCTCCTCACCAGCACAAGGAAGGGTAGCACTGTGAGCTACTCCGAGACTGCTTCCCCATCTCTGGATAAGTTAAGCGCCACTTTGCATTTCCACTCTGATGGACAGGGGGTGGCTCCTTTGCTAGAAGTAGAAGATAGTGGGAGGAAAGGAGTTTCGCCTCACAATGTGCTTTTACCTCATTGGCTCACAGGTCTACGGCTCGAGGAGAGATTGAGGCTGGAGAGTGGATTTAGGCGTTATCTGTGGAGTCAGCTGGTTGAGGCCTTGGGAATGAATGAAACTGCCATAATGGAGATAGGAGTGCAGTGGAAGGCAGGAGGGGACCCAGAGAAGAAGCCAGCAGAGAAACAGTCAAAACAGCCAGAGTTGGGAGTATCAGGAGGCCAATGTTAAGGGAGGGGAGTGAGAGACAATAGGTAGCTCCTGCCAAGCAGAATTTAAGAATGACAAGGATGCCACTGTGGAAAACAGCAAGGAGTTTCCTCAAAAACAAACAAACAAACAAACAAAAACACAAAAAACAGAACTGCCTTTTGACCCAGTGATTCCACTTCTTGGAATATATCCAAAAACAAAACAGAACACTAATTCAAAAGAGTATATTATATGCATGCCTGTGTTCATTGCAGAGTTTTTATAATAGTCAAGATCTAGAAGCAGCCCAAGTGCCCATCAGTAGATGAGTGGATAAAAAAGCTGTGGTACATTTACACAATGGAATAGTATGCAGCTGTAAAAAGGAATGAAATCTTACCTTTTGCCATAGCATGGATGGACCTAGAGGGTATTATGCTGAGTAAAATAAGCCAGTCAGAGAAAGACAAATGCTATATGACCTCATTTATATGTGGAATCTAACGAAGAAAATAATTTAACAAACAAAATAGAAACAGAGGCATAGATACATGGGGCACACTAACAGCTGTCAGATGGTAGACAGGTTGGAGAGGTGGATGAGAAAAAGGTGAAGGGATTAAGCAAAAAAAAAATACACACACACACACACACACACACACACACACACACACACACACTGAGTGGCCAGATTATTATGATCTCTGAACGCATAATAATCTGGCAACTCAATGTATATCCTATATAATAAAAGGCTAATATGCAAATTGTCCCCTCGACCAGGAGTTCGACCAGCATTGGCCCATGTCTCCTCCCCATGGCCAGGCTGGCCGGACCCCACCCATGCAAGAATTCATGCACCGGGCCTCTAATACACACACACACACACACACACACACACACACACACACACACACACACTGAGTAGCCAGATTATTATGCGTTCAGAGATCATAATAATCTAGCCATTCAATATATATATATATATATATATATATATATATATATATATATATATATATATCTCACAGACACAATCAACAGTATAGTGACAGCCAGAGCGAGAGGGGTGGGGGAGGAGGAGAGGAGGAAGAGGGCAGAGGGGGATAAGGGGGATGGAGACTTTGCTTTGGGCGATGGGTGCATGATGCGGTCAGTGTGGAATGATGTTTTGTTGAGTTGTACACCTGGAACACGTATGGTTCTGTTAACCAATGTCATCCCAATAAACTCAATACTTTTTTTTTTAAAAAAAAGCAATTTACAATGATAAAAACAAAGGATGATGAGGATCCCCTTGGGATTACTGGCTGGAAATGCGGCCTCCAGGCAAATCCCATTTTCCCTGTCCATCCAGAGTCCATCCCACCAGAGCCATTTCTGAGAAACAGTCTGGAGACACAAATAAAATGTCTTTCTTAAAACTGGTTTATGGAAAAAGAACACAGGCATTGATTGATCCTCTATGAGTGACAATTTAGGGCCAATATTTATTCTTTGCAATGCTTGCTCTCTCCCTCCACCTCTATCTCCCGGGACAGAAAAGAAGGCTGCCAACATCAACAAACATTAAAGAAGACAGAAAGGAAAACCTGTTCCATCTGGGCCCATCTTCACATCTGTGCCCATCAAGTCCTCACCTACCGATGTCAACAGGTTCTTGGAAACTGAGACTTCAATCAAAACAATGACATGATGTAAAAGAAAACCAATCTGACCACAGGCTAATTGATATAAATAAGAGTTAAGTTCCTACGGCATATTTCTGGTCACCAAATTTCTAAATGAAAACTCCGAACACTTCTAATATTAACATGTTAAGTGCCCAGCCTGTTTTGTCTTCCAGATGGAAAGTATAGTGCCAGTCACCAGTGACTGACTGGGCGCTTAACGTGTTAAACATTGAAATCAATGTGAGCTATACATACATCTCAGAAAGAGGAATAAAAACCAAGTAAGATTATGATTTTCCAATCCATTTATTCCAGTTCAGGGCTGTGGGTGGCTGGAGCCTGTCCCAGCAGCTCAGGGTGCCAGGTGGGACCCCACTCTGGACAGGATGCTCTGCATTGGAAGGGCCACTCACCCAGACCCACACACACACACCCGCACACTCACTGAGACATGACAGCTTAGACATGCCCATGAACCTCACGTGCACAGCTCCGGGTGTGGAGGAAACTGGAGCACCTGGATAAACCCAGGCAGACATGGGAGAACATGCCAACTCCACACAGACAGTGGCCCAGGATGGGAATCGATTTCTTTTATCTCGTCAACCTTATAATGAAATGGAGTTGAAGAAAAGGCATTATTTAAGGACCTGCTGCAGATTATACACATGCTGTTTGCTCACACAGAGAAACCAGACTAGCTAGTTTACTTCAGTGATCCCTTTCCTCTGGACAGCTTTAGAAGACCACTGTCCCAGAAGCTGAAAATCCAAATAGTCTGTTCTAACTCTCACGTATAGAACATGCAGCTCACGCTAAGACTAACCAACCATTTCTCCACTCCCAGACGTTCTCCAGCCTCCTCCCTTCACCCATGGCTAACCTCATCTGGCAGACACGGGCTTTAATATGTGAAGTGAACAGATCACCAGAATCAAAGCTGCTGCCAGTCCTCTGAGGGTTGGTACAAGACACAGGAGCCTGGCCCAACGGTCATGAATGTTTATACATGTTAGACGTGGGGTGTGAGAGGAAAGATCCTGCTGTACTTCACAAATGGATTTGATTTCCAATCTCTCCGGCTTTAGAACGAGCAGAGTGGCTTGTGGCCAGGACTCTGGCGGGGGGAGCTTAGGATGTTGAGCCCTTACTCCCTTGCTCAGCCTCAAGCAGTACCAGCGGAGACCCCGGGGGATGAATGAAGGATTCAGGGTGGTCAGTTATCATGGGGCCTGGTGCAGGGCCAGAAGACACTGCACACATCTCTAACTCAGACAGACAATGAATTCACATCATCCCCGCTCCACCAGGGGTTCTCACCCTCAGCCCGACTGGTATTTGAGAAAAGATAATTCTTTGCCGTGGGGAACTTCCCTGTACACGGCAGGGCAGTTAGAAGCATGTCTGGCCTCGACCTCCGAGTTGTGACAACCAAACATGTCTCCAGATATTGTCAAAAGTCCCCGGATGGGGGCAAAATGACCCCCAGCTGCAAACCTCTGCACGAAATAAACCAGGGAACCAAGGAAGGTTTGGAATGACCCACACCTGGGCTCAGAAGAGCCAGAGGCCTTCAGGCCCTCAGCGCTGTTACTCCAGTGTCTCCCCTCAGCTCCCACTGGCGGGCGACCCCAAACATGTGCCAAGCCTGAGCCTGACAGATCTTCATTTCTACCATCAAGGACGGTGGGCAGCATTTCTTCATTTCCGGTGGTTTGGGGAATCTGCTGGAGTCTAGGGACAGGACAGGCTACCTCCTCTGCTCTTGCCAACGTCATGTGATGTATAGCATCTCACTGAAGGCTGCTCACTGCAAGGCTGAATGCCCCTTCCCACTCACCCCACCGCTGCCTGGAGACAGGGCTGCGCAGGGTGTTGGAGGGGAAACCTCCCGGCACCAGACATGTCCAGGTGGGTCCTTGTTTGAGCAAACAGCCCTGCTCATCTGCTCAACCTCAAAACCGTAGGTCCAGCTGGTGAGGGGAGTCAACAAAAACACAGAGGGAAGCGTTCATCTCCTAGGAAGGGAAGAAGGACCTCCAGGAATGATTTTTCCACCCACCCACTAAAGATAAAGGCAGGAAGTCAGTTCTGCCTGGTCTTCGGGGATGTACAGTTCCACGAGGGAGAAACTTCCTCATGGACTTAGTACCTATGATGCAGGCAGGCCCATGCACCACGCACTTCTCCTCTGCCTCTTCATTTCCCATCTAGTAAACAGTCAGTTGGAGAATCCAGGCTTTGCCAATTTCATTTCTAAGATGTCTCTGGGCTCAGACCCTTCTTACCATCCCTGCCAACACCTAATGTAGTTCAGGCTTCATCTTCATTAGCTCACCTGGACCAATGCAATTGCCTCTTCACTGTTCTTACCACCAATGCATCTTCCATGCTGACTACCAGAGTGGCCTATCTAAAACTCCACAAAATGAAAAATCATCCATATCCATCCTCACCCAATAGTATAAACATTTGAATTAAAAAGCCAAAACTGTCAAGCTTGGAAAATAAAATGTACTTGCAACATCTGTAACACATAAAATGATCTCTATATTTCTGCCTCTTTCCTGCCCTCCATATATGTAAAAAGTTGTCATAAACCAATAAAAAATAAAATTTAGATAAAAGATATGATTAATAAAACATATCACGAAGGACAGAATATACTACAAATGAGTTGTTTTGTTGTTAATTCTCACCAAGGATATTTTTCCCATTGATTTTTAGAGAAAGGGGGAGGGGGAGGGAGAGAGAAACATTGATGTAAGAGAGACACATCAATCAGTCGCCTCTTGCACCCAACCCCATAGGGGCCAGGGATGGAACCTGCAACCCAGGCACATCCCTTGACTTGGAATCGAACCTGAGACCCTTTGGTGAGTGGGCTGACACTCTAACCAGTAAGCCATAGCAGCCAGGGCATACAAATGGGTTTTAAGATGGAAATAAAAACAGGAAAAATGTGCAACCTTACTTGTAATTGGGGACCACATAGCAAGGTGTATTTTTTTAACCTCTTGAACTGGCAAGGATTTAAAAAGTTGGCAACACCACCAGAAATGGGAGCTCTTGAACTGGATGGAAGCGTACATTTGTGTATATTTTATCACAGGCAGTTTTCCTATATGTATTAGGTTTTTACTGCTCTATAATAAAGCACCAAAAATTTATCAGCTCAAAATAGCATGCATTTATTATCTCAGAGTTTTATGGGTCAGGAATCGAGGCGGGGTTTAGCTGGGTTCTTTGTTCAGGGGCTCCAAGGCTGCAATGAAGGTGTTGACACAGCCAGGGATGGGATCAGCTGAGGCCTGGGGTCTTCGTCCAAGCTCATGAGATTACTAACAGAATTCATTCCATTGCAACTGCAGACTCATGGTGGCTTGCTTCTCCAAGGCCAGATAGCCTCCAATTTCTAGACCTTCTCTTAAAGAGCCCACCTGATTGGGTCAGGTTCTCTAATGAAGTAATCTGCCTTTTGATGAGAGATCTTAATTATATCTGCAACATCCCCTCACTTTTGCCATATAACAGTCACAGGAGTGACATCCTCATCAGCTTTGCCACAATCTATTGGTCAGAAACAATCGCAGGTTCCACCCACACTGAAGGGGAATTCATTATACAAAGACACAGGTCGTCAAAGAAGGTCATCTGACAATTCTGCCAACCACATATATGGACCCAAGCATAAAATTTTCATGGTTTTTGTCACAGCAATTTCACTTCTCAAGGAAATAAATGTATGCTCACACAAGCCTTTTCATCATCCTGCTATCTGAAATGAAAATATAGAGGCAACTTAAATATCCATAAATATGAGCTTAGTTGTATAATTTATGATATATCTACATGGAATATCACTCAAGGTAACCTCTCTTTTGATTAATTTAAAGTCATGTAGATGTTATTATATTAAACAGTCATATTCTATAGATTTTAATAGAAATTTAATTAAAATATATTTAATTAAAAGAAAGCTATAATTCAAGGTGGGGCGACTGGTTTATAGTTGCTAAGTGGATAGAGCATTGGCCCATGCTCATTGAGGGGTTGAGGGGTCGATTCCCAGTCAAACCTAGGTTGCAGGTTTGATCCGGGCCTAGTTGGGGTGCCTGTGGAAGGCAACCAATCGATGTGTCTCTCTCACATTGATGTTTTTCTCTTTCTCACTCCCCCTCCCTCCCTCCCACTCTCCCTCTAAAAAGCAATGGAAAAAATATCCTTGGGTGAGGATTAATAAAAGGAAGGAAGGAAGGAAGGAAGGAAGGAAGGAAGGAAGGAAGGAAGGAAGGGAGAGAGAAAGAAAGAAAGTTGTGAATACGTGAAAGTTATTAACTATTGTATTATTTTCCATTCAAACAACTGTAAACCTACTTTTGCCCCACCCTGTACATTAAGTAGAAAAATCAGGTTAAAGATCAAGCCTACCTACACCTGTATCTATATTTACATTTATATCTAAACTGTGTATATAAACATAACATTGTGAAAGAACACACACACAGGTATTAGTAGAAGGTATCTCCAGATATGAGAGAAGTAGGTAATCTTTGTTTTACATGTAGTTTTCATCTTGTTAAATTGTTTGAAATAGCTCTGTATTCCTCTCATAACAAGAAAGAACAATAGAGCTGTTTTTTAAATGCTATGGTATCTGTTCATAAAGAGCTTTATACAAAACTAGAGGCCCATTGCAGGAAGATTCCTGCAAGAACAGGGCTTCTGGTGGGCTTCCCTCCCACCACCGCCACCTCTCTCGCCACCCCCCCCCCCCGGCGCTTTCCCTGCCGCCTCTGCCCCCCACCCCACGCTTTTCCTCCCGCCGCTGCCCCCCCACCCTCCGCGCTTTCCCTCCTGCAGCCACCGCCCCCCCTGCGCTTTCCCTCCCACCGCCACTGCTGCCGCCTGGTGCTTTCCCTTCCCTCCCGCCGTCTCTGCCACCCACCCCACGCTTTCCCTCCCACAGCCGCCGCCCCCCCCCCCCGCACTTTCCGTCCTGCCACCACTGCCCTGTGCTTTCCCTTCCGCTGCCGCCCCGCACTTTTCTGCCACCCACCACTGCTGCCGCCCGCTGCCCGCCTTGCCCGTGCTTTCCTTCCCGCAGCCACCTTGCTTTCTGCTTTCCCTCCCTCTTCCTTCTTTGCTGTCTTCAATCTTCACTCCTCCCTCCCTCAGCGTATGCAAATTAACCACCATCTTTGTTGGGTTAATTTGCATACTAGCTCTGATTGGTTGTGGGCGTGGCAAAGGTACGGTCAATTAGCATTTTTCTCTTTTATTAGTGTAGATAGTATACCCAAAGGCATCTCCAGTTGTGTAAAATATAAATCTGAACACAAAATTTGTTAGGGAAGACCCACAATTTTAATACTAGCTAGAGAGAGCTTGAGACAACGGGGAAGCTCAAGCTTCTATTTGGCTCTGTTTTCTGCATTGTCAATATAGCACAAACAGTATTTTCAGTGTCTTCTAATAAATCCTTGGTATTTTTTTAAGTGTAGGAAAGAAACTGCAGGCAGGGAAAAGAATAAACCACAGGCCCTCTCCCTTCTCCCCTGGTCCCAGGTCAGGGCTGGCCTCCCCCTCAGAGCCCCACAGCCTAGAACAGGGAATTCCTTCAGTGGCTCAGCACTGCCCTTTATTGTGCTGCCTCCCCTCAGGCTACGAGTACACTGATGGCAGGGTCCTGCTCATTCGCCTCTGTCCCTCCCCAGAGCTCCTCACCGGGCCTGCCACACAGAAAGTATTCCATGGTCGGTCGCTACATAAATGAATGAAGACAATCCTAACAGGCAAAGGGGCAACCAAGCTTGTAAGGCAGATTCAGATGGTGGAGGATGGAGTCTTGGGAGCAGGGAGACCAGACTGTGCAGGGTGTTAGGTGGGGGCATTGAGGGCTTAGCCTAGGGCAATGGCAAAGGAGTAGAATGGGCAGAATTTGGGGAATGTGGGGCTGGGCTTCAAGGCGGGGAAGTGTTGAGGGCACCTCCCAGGGTCTGACCTGGACAACTGGTGGTGATATTTGCTTGAATAGGGGCAGATGTTTTTGAGAGAGGAAAAAGTGACAAGTTCAAATGTTGACACACTGGGTTTGAGATCCAAGTGGCAGCTAGGTGGAGACATCCGAGGGTGCCACAAGGTCTCTCCTGTGCTCTCTCAGCTGTCACAGGCACATGGCTGATTCTGCAAACCACACGAGCTTAATAGATGCATGTCTTATGCATAAAATCCACTTGTCCCTCCTTAGAGATGAAATGCCCTCCGCCTTAGGATTCCATTACTTCCTGGAGCCTGGAGAGAGGATGGAGTGATGGGAGGGTTGGTTACAATACTGGGCACCACACACGCTGAGTGACTTCCTGTGGATCAAGGCCCTGCTATGCTGCTCCCTGGGATGGTTCTCAAGTGCATGACTCCTCTCTGGTGTGTGTGTGTGCGTGTGCGCGCGCGCGAGTGTGTGTGTGTGTGTGTGTGTGTGTGTGTGTGTGTGTGTGTGTATGTCTTCTCCATCTGCCTCCCATGATGCTAGGTGCTGTCTGCATCCCCACCTTGCAAGTGGCTTCCAAGACCAGCTGTCCTGGGAGAAGACTGGGTCTAGCTGTAAATTACATTTATAATTGAAGGATGCTAATCAGATGTCACCAGGTTATCATGGCAAGGTGGCTCCCACAAACACGAGCCCCTCGCCCAGCTCAGGGCCTGCCTGGCACCCAAATTATTTGTAAAATGGTTCCTACCACCATGCCCAGGTCTCTCCGTGGAGCCAAAGCCAGTTTTCCTAGACTTGCCACATTGCTCTTTGTGCTGCTCTCTCCGCTTGCCTGCCCTTCCTGGCATGACCCACAGGGCAAGCCCTCTGCAGTCTTCAAGACCAGCTGCGTGAGCAGCTCCCCTGGGAACCCTTAGGCCCATCTCTAACCAGGTGGGTTTGGGTTCCTCTGTCCGGAGCCCTGGCGAGGCACTACACTGTATCATTCTGTTTATGACTCTGTTTCTCCTAAAAACTCAGCTATCCGATGGCCATGCCTGAGCTCAGTATCTTCCATCCTCACCTTATAACACAATTAGATACTAGCGAGTGGTGGTTGCTACCTGCTTGAATGAGCCACTCCCCATAGGGAAATAATTTTCCATTTATTCCAATCAGCACAAAAGACAACCCCTTTGAATGAAGGCTTGGGGCCAACTTTGGCTTTTCTCTGCTCCACCCCCAACATACAATCTGCCCCCCACCCTCCACAATGGCCCCTTTCATGTTCTGTTATATTATTTCTGTAGTTCCCTGCTTGCAAATTATCACCCTACCAGCAACAAAAGCATCATCTACAAATTGCTTTACAGGCCATCAAGCATCAGCACGTGTTATGATTATCTGGGTGATCATAAAACCCTAGTGCAATCCACAGGCCAGACACCACCTCCCCCATATTAGAGACCAGGAACCGAAGCTCAGTAAATCACTCCAGTTCAGATACAAAGTGGCAGTTCAGATTGGAACTCAAGACTTGTAGTTCTCAGGCGCGAGTTCTTTGCATGGTACCTCCATTAACTAGTCTTCTATGGGAGTTAATTGTGTATGTTTTACTCTGAAAGCAGCAACCTTCTTGATTTCCTCCAGCACCTGACTTGGGGCCTTGCAAATTTGCTCAATAAATCATTGCTGAATTAATGAATAAATAAGCGTCCCCTTCCATCACGTCTTTAGTTTTCTTGTTTGCAAATGAGCATGTGTAGGTGGAATGGTTCCCAGGGACCTCTCTGGAACTCCCTTTCTGTAACTAGAGATTTCCAGCCACCAGCCCAGCTGTTGGGCCAAGCTCCGTGCTGGGTCAGAGAACATCAGCTGCACTGGTTGTGAATAAGAAACAATACAAAAAAGTAAATTAAGACCATTTATGAAGAGAATAAGAAATCCATGCTTCCCTTGGAGCTAGAAATAATAGGGGGCTCTGTGCCTCATTACTGGCTCTGCTTCCTGATGACTTCGCCATCCCAGCATCCTTCATTCCCAATCTGCTTGCAGTTCTTTGCAGAAATGTTATTTCGTGGGTGGCTTTTCCCACAACTCTGTGTCACTAACACATCCATTTCCCTTCTCTGCTAGATCACACTAGGCCTTACAGGTCACATAAGCAGGGAGTTTAAATTTTATCCTGAGCCCAATAGGAAGCTCTCAGGGGATTTTAAGTAGGGGAGTGACATGATCTGATTTATGGTTTCAGAGCTCATCCTGGATAAGAAGTGGGGAATGACTAAAAGGAAGACAGTAGAATATATTTAGAGGTGAAACCTAGAGATTGAGATAAATGTTAGATTTCAAAACTTTATTCAATAGATGGACAAGAATGGCATTTCTGCTTCATCTCCCTAGATGAGTTTCCCAAGAGACCTAGGAGAGAGGGAACTGGAGCCAGCAGCGAGTAAACAACCACTGTGCACCCACCTCTCAGACCCCTGCCTGCACGGGTATCCAGCTGTTCTCCTTCGGGAACTCCAGATTCAGCTCCTGCCACAGAACCAGCATCTCCTTCCTGTGTTCTTTGTCGTATTGCAAAGACATACTTGTAGACACAAATCAAACAATAAGGGATTGGCATATAAATAAGCTGAAAAGGGAAACTGAGATGCAGACTCACGAGTGTGTAAGCAGTTCTTAGCTTCCAACCAACGTGGCACTGTTGCAGGTGGCATCCGGCACCCAGGGCCCAGTCAGGACTTCCTGCTGGCGCTGGATGCCCATATACCAACTACGATGGAAAACGGGATGAAGGTTCCTCATGAAGTTAAAAACAGAACTGCCATATGACCCAACAATCCCACTTCTGGGCATTTATCCAAAGAAACGAAAGCATGTCTCGGAGAGATATCAATACTCCCACATTCACTGCAGCATTATTCACAAAAGCCAAGGTAAAAACAACCTAATCATCAGTCGGTGGATGAATGGGTAAAGAAAATGTGGTATGTATGTACAGACAATGGAATATTATTCCACCTTTAAAAAGGAAATCCTGCTATTTGCAATAACAGGGGCAAACCTGGAAGGCACTATGCTAAGTGAAAGAAGTCAGGCAGAGAAAGAAAAATTCTATATGAATTCACTTATATGTAGAATCTGATACCCTTTGAGACAGCATGGAGGGGCCTGGAGAGTATTATGCTACCGAAATAAGACAGTCAGAGAAAGCCAGTATCACATGATCTCACTCAGATGTGGAATCTAATGAACAAAATAAACTAATGAACAAAATAGATCCAGAGACATGAAAACATGGAACTGACTGATGAATCTTAGAGGAAAGGGGGTGAGGAGGGGCAGGTTTGGGGTAGAGGGGACCAAAGGGGGGAAAAGGGGGCATCTGTAATACTTTCACCAATAAAGATAAATTTTTTAAAAAGTTCAACTCATAGAAACAGAGAGTAGAATGGTGGTTGCCAGGGGCTGGGAAATGGGGGAAATAGGGAAATGTTGGTAAAAGGGTATAAACTTTCAGTTATAAAATGAACAAGGTCTGAGGATCTAATGTATAGCATGGTCACTATAGTTGATGACACTGTATTGTGTAATTGAAATTTGCTAAGAGAACGGAAGAGTTCCCATGCCACCCCCCAAAATATGGGTAAATGTGTGAGGGGACAGATGTATTAAGGTGACAGAAGGAAACTTTCACAACGTATACATATATCAAATCATCACTTTGCATATTTTATCTTATTTTTTTACATTGTACATTTTAAATACATAACAATTTTATTTGTTAATTATGCCTCAATCAAGCTGGGAAAAGAAAAGGGGTCCACCCTGCCCTGGAGCCCATGGAAATGGGCCGCCTGGTCAGAGCCAAGCCCCATTGCTGACTCCATCTCCCAGGTGGGGCTCTGGCCACTTTCTGCCTCAGCCCGGAAATGACCTTCAGGACACAGCCTGCAGAAGGGGGCCCTTTGACCTTGCTTAGGGGCAGGCAAAGGGATTCAGAATCCACGTGGGAGCTGGTGACACGGACCTCCCAGGCCCAGTTCTGCTCACCAGCGTCTGTGTGAGAGAAGCTGTGGGTCTGCAGGCCCTTGTCACTCCCCGCTGGTGTTAATTTACTCATTTCTAAGGCATCTCTGCAGAAAGGTCAAGGGCTAGATGAGTAATCATGGCTGAGCGAACGCCTCGGATCCAACCATTGATTCTCAAGCTCAATTTTTGCAAATGTCTTGCTATCTTATCCAAATATGCTCAGACCTTGTAGCAAAGGGTGTTTCTGGCAAAGTTTGTGAAAGATTGACTTAAAGAGTTGAGGCTTTTAAAACTGGCATAAGGAAGAGTGTGAGCAAAAACCGGCTTCCTGGCACATGAACACCTACTAGGTGCTGCTCTGGAGAGATGTGTAAGCACCAGGGAAGGGGTCTCTCCCCCTCCCGTGAGAGCTCAGAACCTCCCACCTCAGTCCACAGATCAGTGGTTCTCAGGTTCCAGGATCATCAGAATCACCCAGAAAACATCATGCAGGTTCTGGGCCCTGGCCCCAGACATCCTGACCTGTGGATTGTTCCAAGCCTCAAGAATCTCCACGTGACCAAGATCCCCTGTGAGCCCAATGGAGGTGGGTCCTGAGACCCTTGCTGTGCAAAGTGTGGTTGGTGGACGTCACCAGCAGTATCACCAGAGAGCTTGTTAGAAATGCAGGATTGCAGGCTCCACCCGAGACCTCAGAATCAGTCTGCTTTTAGCAGGCTCCTCAGTGATTCTGGTGCACGTGAAGTGTGAGAAGTCCCGACTTAGACCACACTGTGGGCCCCTGGGCCCTTCTCTGGTGCCTGATTTTCCCTGAGTCTGTTTGTGACCCCCACCCCCTATACCTCTACTTCTCCAGTAATAAATACAGCTGTTCTCCTGGACCCAGTCTCACAGGGAGACTTGCACACACATACATGTAACTGCCAGGGCTGCTAGGGCAGGGACAAGCCCCTGAAGAGTGGGTACCTCGGCACAGCCAGCCTGAAGACAAGAGACACAGCTTGCTGCCTGCTTATAGATTTCAGCAAAGAAAACAACAATCACTAATTCAACCAACATATGTTCAGCAGCTGCTGAATTCCAGGCTCTGGGGAGTGACTGATGCTATCCATATAATGCCCTTTGGATGATAAAATATGTTCACATGCATTCTCTCATTGAGCTGCACATGCAACAAGAAGCCTGTTACAGAAAGCATGACACCCATTTTACAGGTGACAAAACTGAGGTGCAAGGAAGCTAAGTAACTTGTCCAAGGTGAAGAAACAGCATTCCAGCTGCAATCCCCACCAGCTCTGTCTGATTTTAGATGCTGGGTTAATACAGTGAAGAGGAAGCAGAAAGCAGTTAAAGAGAGAATAGCAACATTCATAGATTTGTGTTGATTTTGTTATAAAGGAAGTTAAAGCAACTCAGGAGAGGATGGAACCCCCCTCCTCCCCCCGCCGCCAGTGGTGTCTGGGCTGGTCCAACACATATGATGTCAGTGAGTCTGTGGTCATCCCTCTGGTTAAGCTTATGGGCAACCTGTTCACTGTTGTCCAACAGAACTACCTGGGTGATGGGCATCTGCTGGACCTATGTTGGCACACTAGCCAGATGACACTACTGAGCCCTTGAAGCGTTCCTAGTGCTACTGAGCCTGAGTTTTTACTGTTATTTAACTTTAATTTAAATTTAGTAACCACACGTGGCCAGTAGCTACTGTAGTGGACAGCACTGGATAGAAGGTCACTGGGCCACTGCGCTTTGTTCAATTGCATCAAAACAGAATAAACTGGAACAAACAGGAAAAGAGATGATGGGAATGTGAGAACTTCTGAAGGAACCCAAAGTGGCGGCTTCTCTTCAGCCTTGTGTAAAGCCAGCTGCTGAAGCATGTGTTCTCAATGGGAACGAGGGCGCCCCCTAGGAGTTAAAGTTGGTTCTTGGGGGTGAAAAAAATCTTAATCTTTTCTATACATAAAGTACAGATACATTTACCAGTAAGTAAATGTTGTTGGGAGTCAGGGGGAAAAAAATGTCTTAAACGGTTCCTGAGGAGGGGCAATAATTTTTAAAGACTGAGAAACTGCTGAAGTAAAAAGCCCAGTGACACCACAGCACAAAAAGAGGTTCATACAGCCATGCCGTGATCAGTTAGTTTTCTAGTATGTGATCATTTGAATGTTACTCCAGAGGTCTTTCTGCTTTTCCACCATGAGTATCCACGGTGGAGAAGCGCCCTGCTCAGTGCCACTGTGTGCCCATCAGATGGCACCTCTCATTCTGAGTTAAAAGTGGTCTTGTGTACACCCATGTTCACAGCAGCGGTATTCACAGTAGCTAAAGCATGGAACCCAAGTGTCCATCGTGGAAGAAGGAGTAAGCAAACAAGGTATATCCACACAGCGTAATGCCATTAGCCTTAAAAAGCAAGGCAGGTCTGACACACGCCACTGTGAGTGCTTCATGCAGGTGGAATCCTACAGCTTTGTCATTCTGTGACTGGCCTGTTTCACTTAACAAAAATGTCTCAAGGTTCATCCATTTGAGGACATTCGTTAAACTTGAGGATGTTTTTAAAGTGAAATAAGCCACTCACAAGGGGCAAATGCTATATGAGTCCATTTATATGAGGTGCAAAGAGCAGTCCAGAGATAAAGAATGTGGTTGCCAGGGCCTGGGGGGGAGGGAAATAGAGGGTTGTTGTTTAATGAAGAGTTTTGGAGAGTGGGTACACAAGGTACACTTAACAATGGTTAATACATACATTTTATGTTTTGAGTATTTTATCACAATTTTTAAAAATGGAAATGAAAAAAAGGAGTTCTAAGCAGCACGTATGCGAAAGCCAGATCTTGGAAACTGGAAGTTATGACTGAGCCACCAACTGTGGGCAGGATGACTGGGCTGGACAGAAATATGCTGGTATGTCTGCCAAAACCAAGCTTTAGGAGCTGAGCGGGACTATGCAGGAGGTCACCTTAAGTGTGGGTTTGTTATCACTCATCAATGATCATTCTAACACTTGCAGCTACAATGAAACACTTCCTGAACACACAAAAATAAAAACATAAAATAAAACCTGAATGACTGAGAGAGCCAGCCTATGAGGGCGATGAGCATGCAGAGGGTGCCGAAGGTGGAGGCACTGCGGGGCAGTGCAGTACACCGGACTGGGCGTGCAGGACCAGGGGAACTTGACTGGGGGCGGGGGGTCTGTGGGTGCCTGCTGTTGCTGCAGGTCTTCATCATCATCATCATCATCCTGGGTATCCGGCGGTTCCTCACTCTGCCCTGCTGACCCTCTTCCTTGATGCAGCTGCTGATGCTTCGGGCAACTATAACTAACTGCAGCATCTTCACTCAGACACAGAAGCAATGGCAATGAACGTGAGTGTGCTGGGCACAGCTTCCAGAGCACCTTTCTGGACCATCCACTCATCAGGAAAACTCTAGGCTCTCCAACCGTTTGACAGACGAAAAGCCTGAGACTCGGAGCAGTAGAGCTGTCTGCACAAGGAATACCCAGAGGGTAGACTCACACCCAGACCCCCCAGATCCAAGTGTCAAATTCTGCCTTTGGCATGCCGTGGCCTCATCTGCCCCTGGGATGAGTGAGTCCTCAGTGGCCCCAGCTGGGGTGGCCCATGGATCACCAGCAGCCTTGGCTGCTGCCTCAGGCCCTTTTTCTGATGAGCACACATTAAGATGCCACCCTAATAAAGGGACTGCTGTTAGGAAGGATTAATTCATTAATGAATGTGAGGCCTCTGGAAGCCAGAGCGTGAGATAAATACCCGTGTTGTCAGCTTTGCCTCTCTGTTGCAGAATGAAAAGGACCACAGTCCCCTCATTGTCCTTGGATAATGGCTTCGATTTGGTGCAGGGCAGGAGGAAGGAGACTGTCTGGGGATAAACAATGCTGGGCTGTTCCCCGCCGCACAGGCTGGCCAAGGGAGAGGGGGCTGGGCCTTCAGCCTCCAAGAGAGCTCTGTGCCTTTGCTCCTGCACGTCTCCCACACCGGCCCTGATGCACACAGTCACACACGTGTGCATGCTACATACACATGTATGCACACACACTCATTTACTTAGTACAACTCATAATGGCCTCTTGTGAAGACAGCAAAGATAACTCACATCTATGAGCAGATGTGTGTGTAAAACTAAGTGACCAGTTCACACTTTACACAGACTACAGTCATGGTGACCAAGGGACCAGGTGGCAAATGCCAGGGCTCAGACTGGGTATATTCCAGTCTTCTGCTGCTGCACAGCTGTTGTAGTCAGCTCGGGCTGCTATAACAGAATAGTACCGGCTGGGCGGCTTAAACAGTAGACATTTATTTCCTCATCGTTCTGCAGGCTGAGTCCAAGGTCAGGGTGTCAGCGTAGTCAGGTTCTGGTGAGGACTCTGTGTCTGGCTTTCAGACAGCCACCTGCTCACCATGTGCTCACACAGCTTCTCTTCGTGCATGCTCTGGGGCGGGAGGGGGGGCGAGGGGGTGGAGAAGGAGAGGACATGAGGGAGCTCTGGTACCTTTTCCTTTTCTTCTAAGGGCACTAATCCCATCATGGGAGTCCTACCCTCATGACTTCATCTAAACCTACTCACCTCCCAAAGGCCACACTTCCAATACCATCACATTGGGGTCAGAGCTTTAACACAAGTGGGATGAAGGGGACAAACATTCAGTCCATAACTACAGCAAACACTTCAAAGCGTGGTGGCTGAAAACAACCATTTATCAGGCTCTTGGCTTCTGTGCATGGGAAATGTGGCGGGACCCAGCAGAGGTGGTTTGCTCTGCTTCACAAGGTCTGGGACACCAACTGGGAAGACTGGAACAGCTGGAGCTGGTGGGGTTGGAGGAATGCATTTCCGACGAGACTTCTTCAATCACATGTCTGGTACCTGGGCTGGGCTGGCTGTGACTGTCACCTGGAATGCCAACGTGTGGCCTTTCCATGTGATCTGGGCTTCTCACTGCACAGAGAGCGAGTGCTGAGAAACAGCGTCTCTGGAAGGAACAGTGTCCCAAGAGATCACCCTCCGAGGTCACAGCCCTCCAGCTTCTCTCCAGGGAACAGTGACGGGCTGGCTCAGATTCCAGGGAGGAAGCACAGACTAGTTTTCAATGGGAGGCATGCCTGAGAATCTGGGGCCCAGTTTTAAAATTGTAAGAGGAGATGTCAGAGTTTGCTGTAGGACTTTAGAATTGGGCTTGAATACCATGGTCTCAGACACCAGAGTCCTCGTGGGGGAGGTAATTCAGAACATCCCAGCACTCTACAGTCTTTCTTATTCCCTTGAGGCAAAAAAGGGGGTACTTCAAATTTTAGGGTTCTTCAAGGGCTTAGATCCATGCCTTTATTTTAACTATGAGGAAATCAAGACCATGAGAGGCCACTTGCTATACCCCGGGTCACATGGCCGCTAAGTGGGGCAGCTAGTGTTCACAAAGGAGATACTGACTCCCAACCCAGTGCTCCGTCTGCTCATGGGCGGCTGGCTGCTACAGGTGCCAGAGCTGCCAATTCCTTCCTGTCGAGGTAAGGAACCCGTCTTTAGCGCTAAGTAACCTGCTGCAAAGAAGAACCTTCCAGTCCCCTTCCCTATAGGGAGGTGGGGAAGGAGGGGGTGGCCGGGGATGTTTACAGATGGGGAGCCTGTGGGCTGGCAGGCCAAGGTGAGGAGGTGGGCTCGCCCGCCAGGGCGGGTCTGTGATGGGCAATTGGATAAACACATTCGGAGCAGGATGTGTGTGCAGCCGAGTGTGTGCACATTTTTAAATATACATTTCACATCCATATGCAGATCCTACTGACATGTGACAAATGTGCGGTGGCCTCCAGGAGCTGTTCTCCAAAGAGGCACTTATTCCATTTGACTCCAGGCATCCAAGCTGCCAGGATTCACAGGGGCCGTGGGAAGCTGACTTCAATTACAGAAGGAAGACGGGAGTCAGACAGCGGGAAGAACTTCTTTCTTCTCCAGAACAACAGCTTTTTTTTTTAACAGATCCTCCTGCAGTGTGATAGTGCAGACTCGATAGAGATGCCGGTAAATGACAGTGCTCTCTGGAGGTGTGAGAAAGGAATCCAGTAGATGAAAACTGGCTGGGATTTTAGCTCACACCCATTTTCTAGAACACAGGGATTCCTCAAAGAGTGTGGCCCTAGTGAGCCCTTTGACTTAAAGGAAGGCTCAGTGTCTCTTTTTGGAGAGCTGGCAATTCAAGGAGTGGACTATGAAGACTTGAACTTGAAAAGATGAGAACGGAAGCCCTGCCAACCTTTTCCAAACTAATCTGTGAGACAGGGAAAGGCTTATTGTTTAAATACATTACCTGCGGGGCCCTGGCCGGTTTGGCTCAGTGGATAGAGCATCGTCCTTTGGACTGAAGGCTCCAGGGTTCGATTCTGGTCAAGGGCACATGCCGGGGTTGCAGATCGATTCCGGGCTCTTGGTAGGGGCACATGAGGGATGTTTCTCTCTCTGTCTCTCCCCCTTCCATCCACTCTCTCTAAGAATCATTGGAAAAATATCCTCGGGTGAGGATTAACAACAATAAAAATAAAGAAGTAAATGCACAACTCTTTTGAATGAATGAATGAATAAATAAATAAATAAATAACCTGCTGGCATCAGACACTTTTTTCCCCCTTCTGCTTCTGTTTTTGGGTGTGTGTCTGTGTGTGTGTGTGTGTGGGGGGGGGTGTAACACTTTTACTGAGGTATAATTAACATATTATACAATTCACCCACTTGAAGTGTACAATTCAATGAATTTTAGTATATTCACAATAACTTTTAAAACATTTTCATAACTCCAAAAAGAACCCCATACACATTAGCGATCACCTTCCCAATCTCCCCTCCCTTCTCTCTCCCCCCCCCCCCCCCCCAAGCCTAGGCAGCCACTGATCATCTTGCTATCTCTATAGATTGGCTTCTTCTGGACATTTCACAAATGGGATCATATAATATCAGGTTTTTTGTGACTCTCTCTTTTCACTTAGCACGTTTTCAAGGTCCATCCATGTTGTAGCATGTGTCCAAATTTCACTCCTTTTTAATAGTCAAATAATAGTCCCTTGTATAGATATAGCACATTTTATTCATCCATTTATCAACTGATGGGCATATGAGTTGTTCCCACTTCTGGACTATTGTGAATAATGCGGCCATGAATATTCATGTGGATGTATGTTTTCCTTTCTCTTTGGTGTATACTTAGAACTGCTGGGTCACATGGTAACTCTCCATGTAACTTTCTGAGGAACTCCCAAACTGTTTCCCAAAGCAGCTGCTCCACTGAATTCACACCAGCACTACACGTGGGTTCTCATCTCTCTAAATCTTCACCAGCACTTGTCACTATCTGTCCCTTTTATCAGAGCCATCCTACTAGCTGTGTAGGCTCTTTCCTTATATTACCTTGTTTAATCTTCACAACATTACTACAAGAGTAGGACCACCAGCCCATCTCACAGATCACAAACCAGGGGCTCAAAGAAATCAATTCACTGACCTGTGGAAGGTCGCACCATTGGTGAAGGGGAGTGCCAGGTCTGCCTGATGTTCTTCCACTGCTCTGGGGCCCGGCCCACCCTGATGGTTTCTCTTCTTGCTAAGACAGATATTCAGGAACGGTAGCAACTGAACACTCTCCGAACTGTCCTTCCTCACTTAAGTCCTGAGACTGCCCATCCCCTCTGGCTGTCTGCATCCTCCTGCTGCTGGTGGGTAGGAACCCGGGTGGCCAGGAAAGAAAGCAACAGGCCCCTGAGTGCTTGTGGATTTCCAGCCTCAGCTCCAAGGGCTGCAGGTAGCTCAGCAGCACCCGCCCACTAGAGAGCACACGAGACTCTGGCCTGGCCCATTAGTTGAGTCAGGGACTCCCACAGCAGACTCATGGAAAATCTTTCTTTAGTTCAAGGAATTATGATGAGCATGGCCTTAAACAACCCAGAACCTCCATAAAACACCCACTAAGGTGGGATCTTGGTGGCGAGATGCGCCACACAGCCTCAAGGAAGCCAGTGGTCTGCCCACTGCCCACCCATCCCCTCCGGCCCAGCCCCTCCCCACCACACAGGAAGATGAATGGTGCCGGGGAGCTGTCAGGTGTGTTGTATTTATGTGATGCCGCCGTTTCTTATTCCCCCTCCATTGTTCTCTGATGTATGACAAAACTCCCAATTTGTCAAACGCTTAACAGCAGTCAGGATAATCTATTCTCAACACATTCACAGAGCTTTTCATTTTACACAACTGTCACCGAGAACAGTTTATGAATTTTCCATCATGAGGAATCCGAGAGGATGGAGGAACAAGAAAAAGAAACACCACCCGCCACAACCTGCTTCTCCTGTGAGGTGCAGCCCGAGTTCGTGAGACAGGGAGCAATGCAGCTTTGGAGGCCCCCCGTTTCATTCTACCCATAAACCAGCTTTGCACGGAGGCCCATTTTCCGTGCAGCCCTCTCCCAGCGTTTCGCTGTTTGTGTCAAATCCTTCCCCTCACTGTACAAGTGAAAATCAGGCAGTGACCTCCTCCCTGGGGATCTTGAATTTACAGCTCAAATGAGTCAGCGTGAGAGCCTTGGGAGCCAAAGCCATCTGCACCCAGGCTGCCCTTCCACAGATTCTAATGCAATCCCCAGAAGCCTTGAACTTTAGAAAAAATACATACTGAAAAATGTACATTGAATCATCTATAATAACAAAAACCTGGAATCAACCTAAATGCCCAGAGAGAAGGGATTAAATAAATGATGATGATGGAACATGGGGTGCCACTGTTTCTGTGGCATGGGGATGTGGACAGGATGTCAGGTTAACTAAAGCAAGTTTCAAAACTCAGGGTGTATCTCAGGATGATTCCCAGTCAGGAAATATGTGCATGTATATGTGGCACAGGGAGGCGGGAAGGGGGGGCAGGGGAGAGACCAGATGGCTTGACACCCTAACTGTTAAAACTGAAGAGATTATCTGCTTTTTTTCAAATATATTTATTTTCATATATTTCCCAAATTTTCTTCAATGAAGAAAACAGTTATTTTTCAAAATAAGATATTTTTAAATCGTGTTTTTTCCACTGCAGTCTATTCACGTGCTCTCCCTAAAACTGAAACTGGGCAGAAAGCGGCCACTGGTACAGTAGACAGAATTTACAGCCCAGTGGCTTTCTGACAGTGAGTACTTTTTCATTCACACTGGGTGACACCACACTGAACAGCAGCTGTCCATAGGATTCTAATCACAGTTGCTTCTGAAACCACAACCCACTTTCCCCCTTATTTTATGCCCTTAGAGGGTTGTCTCTCGAAGCTAATGAGCAAATTCTCCAAGTGCTGGAACCTAGGACAGGCTGAGTCACGAGGCAAATAGCCCATTAAATCCACGCGAGTCATACAGCCCTTTGAAGACACACACAGCTCAGACAACTTCAAAGTCGCTCTGAGAACAAATTCGATCTTTGGTTACCATATGTAAATGTAAGCCGGTGCCTAACAAGAAATGATTATTTGCAAATACCTAGGCTATGATCTAAGTCACAGTTCTAAGGTGAGGAGTAAAACAGTGATCACTTGAGCAAGAACCCAGAGGCTAAGATTAAGTTGTACAGGAAAATTCTTAATAGGGTTGAGATTTTTCCAAAAGAGACTGAGATCCTATGAACTACTCAAAATTACAACTGGAGGAGCTGAAGAGAACATTTCAACACCAAATCCCTTAGTCTTTTCCTTTTTCTATTTGTCCTCCCCTGTTTTATCCTCTTGCCCTCTGCTGCTTAGATTCCTTAAGCTCTTTCTCTAACAATATTTTTAGAATGTGTTCTGGACATGTTGGCCTTAAGTCCTTCACAACCACTTGAGGATAAAAAGGAAAATAAGCAATCGACCCGATCCCTTGTGTATTAGTTTACTGAGCTGCCATAACAAGGAACTATAGACTGGAGGCCTTAAACAACAGAAATCCATTGTCTGTTCTGGAGGTCAGAAGACCAAGATCAAAGAATCTGCAGAGTTGGTTCCTTGTGAGGGCTGGGGGAGTGAATCCATCCATGACCTCCCCTAGCTGCTGGTAGTCTGCTGGCACTCTCTGGCATTCTTTGTAGAAGCCTCAACCCATCTCTGCCTTTATCTTCACAAGGTGTTCCCTTTGTGTGCATGTATCTTGATTTCTCCCTTTTTAAAAATATATTTTTATTGATTTCAGAGAAGAAGGGAGAGGAAGAGAGAGATAGAAACATCGATGATGAGAGTGAATCATTTATTGGCTGCCTCCTGCACGCCCCACACTGGGGATTGAGCAGACAACCCAGGCATGTGCCCTGACTGGGAATCAAACTGTGACCTCCTGGTTCACAGGTCGACGTTCAACCACTGAGCCACGTTAGCTGGGCATCAATTTCCCCTTTTTTATAAGGATACCAGCCCCATTGGATTAGAGCCCTAATGACCTCATCTTAACTTATTGCATCCACAAAGACTGTATTTCCAAATAAGGTCACATTCTGATATCCTGGGGGTTAAGACTTCAACATAGAAATCTGAGGGTAACAATTCAGCCCATGAAATCTATCAACCCAACCAGCTATGCCCCAACTAGGCTGCTGGGCTCTGCTCCAGAAGATTGCACACCTCCTGGACTGATGGATGGCTTCCTATGTGAGCTGAGAGACTCCTTCTCCATCTCCCTGGTCACCACCCCTCCCCCCCCATTTTCCACTGCTGCTTTTATAAACTTCCACCAGGCTCCTGAATCCTCGTCTATCTTCCCAACTTTAGGGAATTGTCTCACCTCCTACTTCATAGAAGGAAAAAGAGGCCATCGCAAAGGAATATTCTGACCACTCTGCCATGAGGCCTTCCTATCAACACTGTAACTTGCCCCAATTTCTTATCTCCATATCTCTTACCTCAACATCTCAGGTTATTATCCACACCCTTCCCTCCATCTCATTAGGCATATTTATTGGGGAAAAAAAGTGAAGTGATCTCTACTTTTGTTGTGCTCAACTTTTTCTATCTGGCTTCTACCCTCACCTGTATATTAGAAATTCTCCTGCCATGGACCCCTTGTGACTAAACTAAAGGTTTCTTTTGGTTCTCTTCTTAAGGGGCCACTCAGCAAGTGTGAAACGACACTGACTGACCAACCTCTCCTTTCAATACACAATTCCTTGCTTCTGAGTGATCCTATGACTTCCCAGTTCTTTTTCTTGGTTTACATTGCTAGCCCCTCATCTCCTGCCCATACATTCAAATTTATATAGGGTATTGGGTACTAGATCTTTCTCCCCTCTTTCTGATCTTATCTGTTACTATGAATTAAATTACTACCCATGTCCTGGTGACTCTCAAGTCTATACTTCCTGCTACTTTCTCCTGAATTTCAGATGTCCATATTCCTCCCTGCTATTATACCCGCCCTCATATGATCTACACACAATGATAGTTATGAAAGAGGACAGCCAACATGGGGTAGAGTAACGAGTTGATATAGACTCAGAGGGCAAAGATACCCCTTGGTAGAGTAAAGACAAGTAGAGGACAAATAAGGACTGAGGGACAATTAACTAAATAACTTGATATCTTTAAAAAGTACTCTCAAATCCAAGTTTCCTTGATTCTTTGCTATTTCTGCATGCCTATAGCTAAAAGGAAGGACTCTCCTTGACATGAATTACATTTGAATATGCTTCTACTTTGGAAAGTATATTCTTCCTCCACACCCTGGCATATGGAGACTGTCCACTGAAAATCATGCATATGTCATCAAATTGCATAAAGGTAGCTTTGGAGTGGTTATCACATTTTCTATAGACTGAGATTTAAGTGGCACATCCATATTAAATTATGCTTCCCACTGCCCACTCAGCTTGATCCTTGACTCCATTGCTGGGTGGAATTATAGTTGCTAGTAGCTGGGAATTAAAAAGAAGTCAGTGTAGAACAACAGATGTCAAGATAAAAAACAAGATTAGCAACATAGAAAGCTCATGGTTTCCAGACGTATGTTAGTGTGGGGGTAAAAACTGCTTTTACATGACACTGCCTCATATCATTAATAACATAGAAATATGAACAAAGACATGAATCTTAGAGGACATGGGGTCCAGCACTCGCATTTATCAAACATGGATCCTGAGGCCCATGGAAGAGAATGGTGAAACTTTCTCAAGGTTACACTCTATGGAATGGGAGGAGAGGATGAAAGAATTTGGTGCTTGCTCCATGAGCACGAGGCCTACAACCACGGCTTCCGTCTGCTAGGGCCTTTGAGTTAGAACCTTTGCAGAGTGCGTCAACCTCCTACCCAGTAGGACGTCTGGCACACTCACCTCATTGACCTGATTCCTCTGGAACCCCTCACCCTTGCCAGCTCTGCCCCCTCATGCAGCAGGTCTCTGGATCCTCCTAGAATCCAAAGGCCCACGCCCAGCCCTGCCTTTTCTCTCAGACTAATCTCAGCCCCACCTGCTCTGCTAGGATCTTCTGTTTTCTTCCTCCTTTGTTTCCACCACAACCAGACTCACCAAGCAGCATTCTGCTCACCCATTTGGGTTCCCAGGAGCTCTGCAAAGTGCCCTGAGCTCATGCCCATGCCCAGCTCCACCCAGCTCCATAGATGGACCTGAATGAGAAATGATGGTTGTTTGCAACCCTGAGCACAGCAAAGGAAGAGTGAAGGGAAAAAAAAACAACTGAAGCAAAACTCCAAACCTTGGCTGAGCACAGATGCTGATTCAGCTCTGACTTGTGCCAAGCACTGTGCTAGGCGCTGGTATCAACACTGTCTCCTTTAATTTAATCTCCAGCCTTTAGTAGAATCCTGCTCTGTGAAATTCACACAGGGACCCGAAAGGAAATAAGGAATTATTTATAATAATTGGCTCACCATTATCCTTTCGCTTGGCCCTGCCTGGAATAACATGATGGGCCTTTATGCTATTCACAGCCTATAAAAACGTAGTTCTGCTGTGATTCAACATACAGTAATCTCTACTTTAAGAGGACAATATAAACACTCAGCCATCATTCATCCCAGAGCCTTAAACAGCAGAGGATTCCTTTATCAGGAACATAAGGTCAGAACACATGAGTTATTAATATTGCAAGTAGCCCAATGCATTCATCGAGGTGCTTAAACTATAGGAAAAAACCCCGAGTGATTTTAAAAAGCCATATCTAGTAAAAGGCTAGAACCCAGCAGCACTTTGAGAGAACCGTGTAAACTATTCAAAATTTTCATCCCCAAGTCACTCAGTCCTGAATTCTCTGAGAAAAAAAGTAGACAAAGGAGAGACGTAATGAATGCTCAGAAACTCTGATTTGAGAGGGGAGAGAAATGTGACCGGAGCTGCAAACCAGAGTGGTTTGCAATCATCAGTGGTCTAAGCAGAGCATGCTTGGTATTCAGTTAATTGTTCATTCATTTATTCACCACCAAACTCCACAAAGGATTGGAGACAGCTCACAAAAAGACCATGATACTAGAAGGACAAAATGTAAAGAACAGGATCAGGACCAGCATAAAGACAGCTATGACCCCCACCCACGGCAAGAAGGCCACACCTGTGCGGACCACAAGGTTCTCCATAGCATTTTTCTTTCAAAAGAGAGTTAACATAAACATTGACACAATGGCTCCACCCATAACTACAACAATAGGGGCTAGTTCAGTGGTCGGCAAACCGAGGCTCGCGAGCCACATGCGGCTCTTTGGCCCCTTGAGTGTGGCTCTTCCACAAAATACCACGGCCTGGGCAAGTCTATTTTGAGGAAGTGGCGTTAGGAGAAGTTTAAGTTTAAAAAATGTGGCTCTCAAAAGAAATTTCAATCGTTGTACTGTTGATATTTGGCTCTGTTGACTAATGAGTTTGACGACCACTGGCTAGTTGAACTGTGATAAGATGTAAGGGGCCAGGCACATGGGAAAGGACTTCAGTTCTGGAGCTGGAAGTCCTTACTATGAGGTCTCACTGAACTCTGAATGGCTCTGGAGAAGATCCTTCGTTATTTCTCTGAGACACATCCTTACTATTCACAAACTAGAGATTTAAAAATATTTATTTTGTTATTTGCTAAGTCGTGTCAGAGAGAAACAGAGAGAGATCCTGGCTGGTGTGGCTCTGTGGTTGAGCATCAACCCATGAAAAAAAAGGTCACTGGTTCGATTCCCAGCACATGCCCATGTTGCAGGCTCAATCCCCAGTAGGGGGTGTGCAGAAGGGCAGGAAGCAGCTGATCGATGTTTCTCTTTCATCGATGTTTCTATCTCCCTATCCCTTTCCCTTCCTCAATAAAAACGTATTTGAAAAATAAAAGAAAAAGAGAGACAGACAGACAGAAACAGACAGAGACGGAGTGAATGAATGAGGAATGATAAGGTAGGTGAGGTCCTGGCACCTGAAACATTCCAGATCTTTCCCCAGGAGAATTTTCTTTTTGGCTTTCATCCTTTCTGTGAAATTAAAGCTGGTAGTAAGAGTATGGCAGCCTGTTTGTTCATCTGATGGCTGCTCAGCCTCTCTCCTGCATCTCCTACCCTCTGCCTCTCCCATTCTCTTCACCCCCACAGGCATTGTAGCCTCATCCCAGTTTTGGAATGCTAGCGTGGAAAGCAGTGCAGAAAACCAAGGATGGATCAGAGCATTATTAGAAGCAGCTAGTGGTGATGGGCACAAGACCAACTACCACAGCGTGGGGAAAGAGGCAGTCGACTCGGAATCAATAAATATTGATTGATAATCATTGAAGGCTTAGGAGGAAGAACCATCTCATACTGACAGGTGTTGATTTATGTTAGGTGCTGCCACCTTGAGAACTCCCTCACAAATATTCACTTCCTAATCTGCTTTGACCTCAATGAAAAGTTCTATTTTGTAGGAAATGTGATACAGGCTCTCTTTGTGCTCAACGCTTTCAGACTTCAGCTAACAGCATGAGTCTCACTATTGGACCTTCATGTTCCCAACTGTCCATATTTTCTAAGCCAAACATAAAAAAAAAATCCTCAATGGTTTAAAAATTACAATTAAATTAATTTGACACATTTAGGAATCACCTATTTTAAGGGGGAAAAAACTATGGAAAGTTGGAGCTGTCTTGGAAATTCTGGATCATGGGGTCACTACATCAGCAAATCACACAGGTGCTCCCTCACTTTTCAAATGATGCTCCTTACTTTCAGGTGTGGATGAGAAACCTCTGCTCTATGCTCCTTTTGAGCACAGAGACAGACAGACAGAGACAGGAGAACACTCCTCGGGCCTCCTGTCTCTGTCTGTCTGTCTGTCTGCACACTCCTCCTAGGACCACTGACCTTTTTTCATTGTATTTTGTTTCAGTGATAAACAGACTACTTGAACCAAAGCCCTGGATGACCTGAGACATCTATGAGATTAAGCCTCAAATTTTAATATAGTTTTCTTAATGATCAATCTCTCATAACGTTCTGAATCCACTGTTAGCGTGATCAATCATGTGTTTATCATAAAAAGCAGCACTCTTGTGGTAGATAGACTGTTTTCTCATTGGAATAGGTCATGTGTTTTCGAAGTAAGAGTTAGACAATAGGATAAGGCAAAGGATCATTTCACTTATATTTGGATCTACATCTATTCAAGGTGGATAAAATAATTCCACCTCCTACTGTTGGAAGAAAGCTCCAATTTTCAGGCCTCATTTCAGTGTTGTGGGGTTGTTTTATTTGCTTTCTGTCTTTTTCCTTCTTTTAAATGTCTTCACTAACATGTTAGTTGCAAGCTGTGACACTGTTTCAAAGAGAAAAATTAAAGTTGGAAGTTCCAGTCTGAGCTTCTATGATTTGCTTTAAAGTATGATTAACTAATGGGGGAACCTTTGTCACTTGCTCCAATATTGTAAATGTTTGTCTTTTCTTGGGCACCTGTACACTGCATCAGCAAGGTTCTCTCCATCCAGACTGCCTGCGGGGACCACGGATCAGTCATTTGCAGAAACAGACCTGAAAACCCTAAGAACTGGGAGCCATCACAGCCCCCAAACCATCCAGATGTCAGCAGGACATCCAGCATAGAGAAGAGAGGCAGATGAGAGTACAACAGGGCCAGAACACAGACCACTCCTTGGGCCTCCACACCTGGAGTTTTAACACCCTTCCTGGATTCATGGGGCGGGGGAAGTTATGCGGGAGCTGAGGGAAGGTAAGATGGCTCAAACTCACAGAAAATAGTTCCTGGATGGATAGGGGAAATAGAAAAACAACTAACCACTTTTTAAGTTATGGCGGCCTGGCCTCTGTAGGTTACCTGTCCAGCACTGTTGCTTTGTGATATGACATGAGTCACCTGCTTTATTAGCTCCATTCAGCCCATTATCCCTATAGCTAGAACGAACTCTCTCCAAGAAATTGGCAAATTGTTGTGCAATATATTTAGTTTTAATATGGCTGCTTCCTCCCTCTTTTTTTTCTTTCTTCCTGTCTCCCTCTCTTCATCCTTCTCATCCATCCATCCATCCATCCATCCATCCATCCATCCATCTTTGCCATCCATCTATCCACCCATCCAGAGATATACTGACCATCTATTTTGTCCTGGGCACTATTCTAAGCACTTATACTTTATCTCATGAAATTTTAACAACACCCAGATGTCAGCTTTCAATATTCATTATTAATATCAAAAGTTTAAGAGGTTGGAGTATCTTGCCCCAGAGTCAGAAAACTATGGCCCATGAGCCAAATCCAACCTATTCTTGCAAATAAAGTTTCACTGGAACACAACCATGCCCACTGTTTACTTATGCTACTATTTTAGCAGAGTTCAATAGTTACAGCAGGGGCCATGTGATCATAAGGCCTAAAATAATTACTATCTGGATCTTACAGAAAAGGTTTGTAGCTCCCAATCTTGCCCAGTAACACTAAGCAAGGAAGCAGCAGAGTTAAAGGTTCAAACCCAGATCCATCTGCCTCCAAAGGCTGGCTTCTTCAATGCTAGGCCATGCAACAGGAAGTACCTGAGCTTTGTCTGCATGACTCCCGGACACCTTGGGTGAGCTGGCCAGGCTGGGGTCAGTAGAACTGACTTATATTACTTAGTAAGTAATACTTCATTAATGATAAAAGCCAGTGCAAACTTTTTTCCCCCTGGTGAAAAAGAATTATAGAGATGAGTGTTGATCCATGTTTTGACTTAGCTACAAAAGTAGTTCTGTCTTCTCCACTTTAAGTAATTACATTTGTTTCTAAATAAAGGACATAAAACTATAGTTGTCAAAGAAGGCATAGATCAGCTGTTTTCATTTATGGTGTGCTAGGCAGGATAAAAGTTAAAGCAATCAGAACATTCTAAGGAGAGATACTACAAAGAATCTTGTGGACACCCAAGTAGGTGAGTGCTGCCGAGCACCTGGTGAACCAGAAGAAACAGGAAGATGTAGCTGAATGGAAATGGACATTTCCACATAATGGATCTAGTTTCAAACAGCTTTTGCTGTCACGATGCCCTACAATTGCTTTACTTAAAGTGTTTCAAATGTTGCCTGGTGTGAGACATACGTTCTGGGTGTTTCTTGGGTATCATTTGATCTTTCTGGAGCTCTGGGATAGTTCACTTGGTGTTCTGAATGCAAAGATACCTTTTGCACAAAGGAAGCAGCTTAATAAGCAAGCAGTGACTTAAGGTTGACATATTAGCTGCAAAGAACAGAGAGAGGCTGGATTCCAGAGCTGGGAAACAGTAGTGATACGGGAACTGGATGGCCATAGACCAAGGATCCAAAGGGCACCTGCATATGGGGGTGGGGTGGGAAGGGGGAGATGTTGCTGGCATTGACTTCCACAGCTCATACAGAGTACTAAAGATGTCCACATCCTAATCCCCAGAACCTGTGAATATGTTATCTGACATGGCAACAACAACAACAACTCTGTAGGTATGGTAAGGATCTTGAGATAATATATCCTCAGTAAGCTAGCTGGGTGAGCCCAATGTAATCATAAGGGTTCTTCACATGGAAAGAGAGAGGCAGGAGAGTTAGAGTCGGAGAGAGATCTGAAGATGCTGTACTGCTGGCTTTGCCAATGAACGAAGGGGCCATGAGCCAAGGCACGCAGGTGGCCTTTACAAACTGGAAAAGGCAGGTGAATGAATCCTCCCTTAGAATCTCTAGGAGCATAGCCTGGTCAACATCTCAATTTTAGCCCAATCAAACCTATTTCAGACTACTGACATTCAGAAGGTCAGAAGATGATCGATTTGTAATCGTACAATAATATCGTGTGTTGTTTTAAGCCATTAATTTGGGGGTAATTTGTTACAGCAGCAATAAGAAACTAATACATCACTGAAGACCCAGGGCAGAAGGGGAAATAGCCAGACACTATCTAGGCATGATTCTAGGTTCCCATCAAGCAGCTGACAGGGTTCCAGGCCAGCATGTGAATAACATGTTCACTAATTCTCGGCTCTGGTGTTGCTTGATTAAGAGTGTAAGGACAGAAAAAATGCTTAATTTTCAGGACTTGATTCATCAGATGAGCTTTAATTTGAAATCCTACATTATTTACCCAAAAATCTTTATGTATCTGCATACAGGAAAAGAAGTAGAAATACCTGTTGGGCAGCTGGCATGAATAAAAAGGGATTAGAGGTCGAGAGCATTTATTGTGCAGGTCCGAGTGAGTTCATAGTGCGGTGGCTCCCAGAAGTGCTCATGCATTAGCATCAATGACCGCAAGACCATGGAAACAACCTTGTGCGGAGACCAACCCCACAGACACTCTCTGAGTGACTGAAGATCTGCCATCATGTGAGTGATACCATGGAAGTGATCTTGGCCCCTGGACCTCCTTAACCTAGTCATGATGGAGTGATGAGACGCTCATCCAAGTAACCATTTCAGAATAAGAAAATTCCTTAGTATGAATGAATGGATGATAATAAACTTGGGAAAGTTATACTTGTATGTATATTAAAAATAGATAGATGCATGTGTCCCCAGACGAGAGATAATAACTATGTAAATAAAATTTGAAATAACCACTTTATGGTGCAGAGAATTTCAGTATCAAGAAATGATTTAAATTCTATGCCATGGTTAATTTTATTCGTGAAATCTATGAACAAAAGGGCAAAGTTATAAAAATATGGATATATTTTAAGCTGAAATGCATGAACAAGGAATTGAAAAAGATAATAGGCAACAATGGGCTGTATCTCAACATTTAAGAGGCTTGATATCCATATTTTCCTCTGATGTGCAATTATACAAAATTATAATCCTTGAAAAAGTGTTATTATTTTTGTTGCTAGAATTGCTTGTAATAAGAATAACAGGTATGTTTAGAAATATACCTAGATGATTATATCTGAACAAACATCACAGTAATAATTCTTACTTTTGGAAATGCTAGGATTCTGGAATTACACATGAAATTCACAATTTCTTTATCTGGAAGTCTTGGGTTTTGTTTTGTTTCTTAGTTTTAAGACCAGATAAAAATCCAACGCTCAGACAATGGATACTAAATTCCAGATCCAGTTGCTAGAACAAAACACAAATGGAGCTCAAAACACCTGCTGAATAATACCTGTGAATTGTCAGCTTAAGATTCATCACTAGCAATTCGCAGGCTGAGTGTCCACATTGAGTTCTTAAGGACTTGCATGCAATTCAATTATACTATTCATAAAACTAATTATTAACTACTAGTCTGGGAGGATTCTTCCTTTGGCTTGTAAAGAAAAGTCCTTGAGTTAATGACGAATATGTCCCTAAAAATTGGTACTTGTGAAAATAATATAGTTGAGTGACGATTTGAATAGTATTAGGCCACATTAACTCGTATGTGGTTACCCTTATACCCAATCAAGGAACCCTGGGGAAGGGCTATGGGTCTTCAGTTCATTGTGGCCACATAGAGGTTGCTTAAGCCCTGCCATTCTTTTATAATTTCAAGGGAGGGCAAAAGTCTCCAGTGGATAAAGACCGAGTCATAATTAAGGTGATATAGATTTAGTATCATGAAACAATTCATACCAGTTGCATGTAAGTTATATAACCTTTATGCTGTGTAGCACAGCAAACTGTTATTTCTGCTACACTTCAACAGATGCAGAGAAACACAGAAAAAATGACCACCCTGGGGGTATACGCCATAAAACTGTTTGAGGGAAATCAAGCCTCTTAAATGTTTAATGAAGAAAGTGATGTAATCACTGTTGGCTTTAAGAATTCACAGGTAGGATCTTTTAAAATGATATTTTCTAATTTTCCATTACAGTTGACATCCAATATTATATTAATTTCAGGTGTACATCCCAGTGATTAGACTATTTTATAATTTACTAAGTGATCATCCAGATAAATCTCGTACCCATCTGACACCAGACGTAATTATTAGAGCATTATTGACTATATTCCCTTTGCTGCACTTTACATCCCTACGACTCTTTTGTAACAACCAATTTGTAATGGAGATTCATGGTGGGAAGTGTGGTGAGGAGTGTGAGTCTCAGCAGCCAGCCCAGCACATGCAGATCTGATGGCCTGTGAAAATGTCATCGTGGGGACTATCCCGTATTCTTCCAGGAAACGAACAGTACTGACATGCAAGATGGATGAAAAGTAATGTGTTAGCCTTCAGGGAAGATGGTGGCCCTGACGTGGGAGGGATAAAAGGAAGTGAGAGCACCTATCTATAGTCTAGGCCCCAAACTCCAGCACATCAGCACACCCTGGAGGCTGGATTAGGCACAGATGGCTGGATCCATCCCCAGGGTCTCCAATTCAGTGGGTTTGGGATGGGGCCTAAGAATCTGCATTTCTAGAAAGTTCCCAGGTGGTGCTTATGCAGCTGGTCTGAGGGCTATACTTTGAGAATCGCTGGTCTAGGTGCTCCACCCAGAAGCCAGAGTGATCTACCCCTGTTCTCTTCTCACTGGGCTTAAAATCCAAAGCACTAAATGGCCTGCAAGGCTCCCCATGATCTGAATTCTGGCTTCCTTCCTGGCATCATCTCCTGCCACTCTCCCTGTGGCTGCCTCCATTCCAGGCTCAGGATTCTCCTTCTGTTTCTTAAACATGTCAAGCTCGCTCATCCCTTGCAATGCTATCCCCTTAGCTCAAAATCGTCAAACGGCTTGCTACCTCATTGCATTCAGAGAGACCCTTCATAATTGCCCCCTCGCTATCCACAGTCCCCTCCTCACTTTCCATCCACTTCCATGGTACTCACACTGTTTAATTTTTTCACATCACTTTTACCTGAATAAATAATACTTTCTAACAGTCTGCCTCCTCTAAGAACAGGGACTTTGTTTGGTACATTGCTATGTTCCCAGGGCACAGGCAAGTAACTGATATATAATAGGCATTCAATGATATTTATTAAACAAAAGGACAAATGATTGATTGAATAAACAAACTCAAGAAGGAACAACTGCAAAGAAGCCAGCCTCCACGCTGAAAAAGCCAATGGGATAAAAGCACAAGGTTTTAAAAGCAAACCTGGGTCTAGAAAAATAATCTATTAATAAAAGAGTGCATTACAAGAAGTTGTTAGGCAGAATTGTATCTACTCCCAAGAGTCAATTGTACACATCTCTTTCCAACCCCACATTCAATGACTTTACACTAATAGTTTAAAATCAGCTCCAGTAGGAATATTTACACCAAAGAAATTGGCAAACACTACAAATCAAGGCTTCTTTTTTTTTTCTCCAGAAAGCCTGTTCATCAGGCTTCTGATGCTCAGTTTGATAGCCAAGCCCATAGACCTGTCATCAGATGAGCTGGTTACCAATTGAAGGAGAAAAAAATGAGACAATTCAGCAGAATAATTAGAGACAGACTTGGAGAATGCATCCAAATCCTACTCTGGATGTCCATCCACTGGGGCAGGACATCTACTCTGCCTGAGCAGTCCAAACCTAAGACAGGCGCACATGGGACATGTGTGTTTTTTGTGTGTTATCCACACGGCCTCCTGCTCCACGTGTACTATGGGAAAACTGATCCTATTCCTGGTCTAGCGGTGGAATGTAAGGGTCAGGATCATGCTAGTCAACCCTAAATGCAGACCCCACAGATGGATTTCAGTTACATAAGTCAATAAATCTCCCTCTCACTTACAACTGAGTAATTGTTTTAAAGGCAAGATACAAAACAGCACAAGCCCAAGCAGAGTACAAATAAATAAAACACATACTCAAGGTCACAAGTGACAGAATGGCTTAATTCCAGTAAAAATTCTTTTACTACGGGTAGTTATAGGGTTTATGCTTTGTCTAAGCATGTTTTGCTTAGATTTTAGTCACATTTTCTCATCAATTAAAAAAAATTAATTTATTGGTTGGATTTAAATTTTCAACTCTGTTTACAAACTCTTTTCTCATATACCAGGAAGAGTATATATATATATATATATATATATATATATATATATATATATATATGTGTGTGTGTGTGTGTGTGTGTGTGTGTGTGTGAGTGAAATACGCACAAATTATTAAGGAATTGAAATGACAGAGCTGATTTAAATGGCTTGTATTCAAAGTAAGGTTAGGAAAAAAAAATTTCTTGTAACAAAGATTGCTATAGCACCTTAATTATAAGGTTTCAGATAGATTTTTTATAACTCAAATGTGGGAATGTTAAATTACCTTCCCAATTGTTTCTTTTAGCCATTAATGTCTTCAACGGGAGGACAAGGTGACCTTTCAGCTTGAACCAGTTCAGAAAAACGCCCAGATCCTCACTTGACTTTTGCAAAGAGCTGCTGTTTAGTCCACTGCAACGTGATCCTCTTACAGCCAGTCTGTACCAGCCTGACACGGGCACTCACACTTTTTAAAACAAAGCAGGAAACACATGAAGAGGAGCACTGGCAGTCCCTGGTTGAAATCTACGTTTAGGCCTCTGTTTTGTTTTACCACCAGTTGGGGCTGAAGTGTACCTTTCGTCATTTTCAGTTTCCCTTGGGGTTAAGCAATGAATTAACATCTGCGCCAGGCCCCCTGGGCCTCAGATGCCCTGCCTGCTGACAGCCTTTACCTGCGGTCCTGTCCCTGCCCTCAATCAGCTCTCTCTCTAGTCCCTAGAGCAGTCGGCGGCCTCCGCTCCCACTAAGACTCTGCATTGTACTAAGCATTTTGCAGGGAACATAGAAGGATGGGTCCCCTTGGCCAGGCCACGCTGTGTGCCCTCCTCTCTGAGCATTCGCTCCACCTCCTCCTTTGAAGAGGTCCCCTGGGGCTGGGAAACATGTCCAGGAAAGGAAGTTGTGAAGGACACAAGATTAAGGGGTGGAGTGGTGGAGAGTGGTGCTTGCTCCCACCGCGAACCGCTCTTAGTGAAACCCTGGCTGTGTGAGGAGCTTGGCGAGGCCCGCGGAGACTCTCTTCCTGCCACCTCTCAGGAAAGCTCCAAGCATCCACTACTGAGCTCCAACCGCAGGAGCAGGCTAACAAGATGCACAGCCCTGTTTTTGCGCAGACCTGTCGTCTGGACCTCTGTGGTAGCCTCTTCTGGGATCCTGCGGCCTTGCTAACCCACCCTCCCACACCTCAGACCAGAGCATCTCCCCCAAACGCACATTGGCACTTAATATGTTTAAAATCCTGCAATGTGTCCCTGAAGGGAAATAGGTCTTTATTTGAATAAAGCACTCAAATCCCCGACCGATTTGTCAGGACATCCTCCGAGATTTAGGGCACAGATCGCTTGTTCCAGAGGAGAGCACAGGTTTTCCTGTGGTCCGTGTTCACGCTCCTCTCTCTGGTTTAGACCAGAGGCTTTAGACCAGGTCAGACTCTTACCTATGCTGGGTGTATCTGGGTACAGGTGCTGGGACAGCTGTGGGATGGATGGAGACCAAGCTGATTTGCATGGAGAGCCATGGTCTGGGATCTGCCTCCCTCTGGCCATGAGTCCCCTGAGTTCAGAGACTCATCAAAGTGGTCTTCATTGTATCCCCCTAGTCTGGCCCTGAGAGCAGGCAGAGAGCCATCTGGGAGGCAGGCTAAATAGGGAGCTTGGCTGCACACACATTAAAATAAAGACCTAGGCCCTGGCCAATGTGGCTCAGTTGGTTGGGCATCATCCCATGCACCAAAAGGTAGAGGGCTGGTCCCTAGTAGGGGGCCTGCAGGAGGCAGCCACCAATGATTATCTCTCACAATGTTTCTATCGCTCTCTCTCCCTCTCCCTTGCTTTCTCTCTAAAATAAATAAAAACACATTTAAAAAAATAAAGACCTGGAATAATGATGACTAGTTCATTTACACAGTTTTAAGCACAGTATTAGTCTTAATCAATAAGTTACATCCCTAAATGCTCCCCAGATTATTAAGTATGAGCTCATCTATTACCTCAGTTGAGGTATAGCAAAAGCCTTGCCATCACTCCCATTACACAGAGGAGGGATTTGAGACCTAGAAGGTCAATCAGCAGCAGTAAGACTCAAGGCTCATTCAGTGCTTTCCTGGTGTCATCGCCCCAAGTTGACAAGTCTGTAACTTCTCCCGGAGCATGCCAACTGTCAAGCAGAATCTATTGAACTGGAGAAATTGGCAACAATTCCCTTCAACTGAAAAAGTCCAAACTGGAAAACACTAGTAGTAATCAAAACAGCCTGGTATTGGCATAAAAGCAGATCAATGGTAAAGAAAGAAAAAGCTCAGAAAGAAACCCACGCATATATGGTCAATTAACCGATGACAAAGGAGGCAAGAATATATTATGGGGAAAGGACAGTCTCTTCAATAAGTGGTTTTGGGAAAACTGCACAGGCACATGTGAAAGAATGAAACGAGACCACCATTTTACACGATACACAAGCATTAACTCAAAGTGGATCAAAGCTTGGAATGTAAGATGTGAAACCATAAAATGCCTAGAAGGAAACACAGATGATTTTTGGATCTGACTCCAAAAGCAAAGGCAACAAAAGAAAACATAAACAAGTGGGACCACATCAAACTAAAAACTTTCTGCACAGCGAAGGGGAACATCAGCAGAATGAGAACTACCAGTAAGTGAGAAAGGTGAGTGTGGCAGATGCTACCACGAGCCTGCCAGGAGCCCAGAGCTCACAAGCAGTCTGCTTTGTAGGTCCCTGCCCAAGGGGAAGGGGTCCCCTCTGAGGGAAGACGCTGGACCCTGGGCTGGGTAAAGGGTTGGGAAGTAAACCCTCCAGGATAACCCTCACCCGATGTGAGATGAGGGTGGGTGGATATTCTAACTTTCTAAGGTGTGTGTCCACCAGGGCCTCCAGGCGGGGGGGGGGGGGCGGGGGGGGATGTGGAAAACCTCAGGTGGCCACAATATAACCCACCCAGTAACCCACACTTTAAACACCATTTATTGCGTTTATTCCCTTCCTTTTTGCTTTCCTCCTGCTCTCTAAGATCACCTCCAAGGAAACTACCTGCACCCAAATCAGGATCTGTTTTTTTGGGAAACCTAAACAAGATGGGTTTCCTGTCAGATAGGAAATCTGGGTGAAAAATAGACCAGCTTACTGAGGTCTCTGGGAGTAGAGCAAAGCTTCCTGGCAGAAAAAAGCACATGACTGGCACTTGGTGACATCATACCTATATGTCAGATCAAGTGTGTGTGTGTGTGTGTGTGTGTCAGAGAAAGAGCATCTTGGAGGTAACTGGTAACTAACAAATGAAATTATAGTGATGAAAAATCAGTGAATTTTACAGTAATGCACTGAAGACACTTGCATTACATTCCCCATACGGCTCTTTTGAGAACTACATTAGTAGAATCCCTGTGAAGTACCTAACACTGTGCCTGGAACATAGTGAACACACAATAAAGATTGTTAGTCATTCTGGTAGATACTGCACTGTGACTCCTAGCTTCTTCTTACCTGGTCACCACACCATCTCTGATGGAAAGAAGGCAGGTGCCTAAGGGATCGCAGCACCCCACCATCATGCTTGCCCCACTCTGGGAGATGCCCTGAGCTGATGGAGCCGCCTTGCCCAGGAAGCACCATGTCCCCCCGGTGGCCTGCACCACTGGCAGAGACTGGCAGGCCAGCGAGGCTGGCCCTTGCTGGTGTTGTAGAAGGGGCAACTCTGTGGTTTGTTTTATGGCCCGCGGGCCACCCAGCTTGCCACTTGTTTTTGTGAACAGTTACTGGCACACAGCCACACCCACTCCCTTGGGGCTGTCTGTGATGGTTTTTTGCTACAACGGTAGTGAGGACCTGAAACACAGGCCATGTGGTCCACAAAGCCTAGTGTTTACCTACTGGCCCTTTATGGAAGAAGTCTTCCCAGCCTTACTCTCGAGCTGCACTGTCCAGCATGGTAGCCATCAGGCATGGGTGAGCAAGTAAATGTAAATAAACTAAAATTAAGTAAAATATTTCAGTTCTTTAGCCACATCCACCACATTTCAAGTGCTCAGTAGCCACGTGGCCAGTGGCTGCATTATTGGAAAGCAGATATAGATGCTCTGCTGCTCTAGCGCCTTTAGTTTGTGGGTCAGGTCAAGGCTAGATGCTGCCTGATCACATTGTCCCTCCCCTCCACTTCTGAGCCCTTTTCCCTCTCTCCTTACAGGTCCCTCCTCCCATCAATCACATGTACCTGCACCCCTATTTCAGGCTCTGCTTCTAGGGAACCCAACCTCAGACAGTCATTTATATCTCTGTATTGCATCCACAGGTCATCTTTGCCTCTTTGCGACAAAGGCTGTGAAGTACTGAGTCACGGGGAAGAATGTCAGATTCCCCCTAAATCTCCAGCCCCCGGCACCGTGCCTGTCACAGAGAAGCCATTCAATAAATATGGAATGAATGAATGAACTAAGTACATAAATGACCCCCTCACATGCCCAGCCAACAGCCCAGAGGTCCTCTTGACCTCTTCCTACTGCAAAACTCGGGCTCAATATCTCAGCCATTCAGCCTTGCCCAGGAGTCTGGCTGTGACAGCTAATAGACGAAACCGCTCCATTTGCAAGTCCCCCTGAGTCCGGGCGGTAGAATAAGTCAGATCTCTGGGATGCTCCGCCTGGATCCTGCCCTCAGCCCAGGACCCCACCTCTGCAGACACTGCTCTTGAACATTCCACCCTCCGCACCTCTGAGAGGCAGGAATAGGAGACATGAGAATGGAGAATGCGTCTGCATCTTCCTGAACCTGCTAACAAGGACAGTGTCTGCGAGCCGGGTCGATGCTCATTAAACGAAGGCTCTTGTGGCCAGTTCCTCTCAGATTTCAGGATCAGGAAAAAAGTCTGCCTATCTAGACTTCTGGTTTCATCATAAGATGCTGCAAATCACATCTGAAGTGGCCAGAGGAAAAGGCAATCATTATGGTAGGAATGTCTCCTCTGAGACACGCTTCACAGGAACATTCCGGCCCCACTCAACGTGGCATCCAGGAGCACCCGGCGGCGGCGTGGGTGTGACCTTTGCACCGTGCTTTTCTCCGAGTCCAGCTGAGAGCACTTCCCTGATGCTCTGGGGAAGGGGCTCGCCCTGAGGTTTGCTGGGGTTTTTACCACGCTCTTCCAAAGCCCCTGGGCCTGACCCGCAGGGCTGTGGCCCGCTGTTTAATACGCTGGGTTGTCTGCGGGTGTATTGGAGACAAAGCATCCAAGTTCAGATGGCAGAATAAGAGCTCAGGTAGGGGGTCCTGCTTGAATGCCCTTCATTCACAGAAAAGGGGGTATTAGGGTGCTGTGTCCTTGACCTGTGCCACCCTTCCAGCCCTCCCAAGTTCCTTTGTCCCCCCGGCAGACCAAGCCTCGCAGAGAGAGAAGCCCTCACAGGACTGCAGTCAGACTTGGCCATATTTTGTCTCTTGTTCAAACATTTTGATCACCACACTGTGGTAGGGAGGCAGCGCTAAGGTGAGGAGGAGAAACAGCAGGTTCTGTCATCAGGTGAGAAAATGCCCACATGAAGGGTTGCGCTGTGACCCTGAGTGGGGCCAAGAGCCGCCCATGAAGGTCCCTGCAGCCACAACCTCGTACCTGTGCAGAGTCCCTGAGTGTCTAAGGCCATGCATCCTGGGACTCCCGGGCACACCATCCACATGGAAGTCTATGTCAGTGGTGCCCCCGCATAGGCAAGGCCACAGCCCTGCAAGACAGCACATGCCTCGCTGGCCACGCGGAACACTCGTCTCCCTTTGTTCAGGCGTAACTAAGCAATTTGACTTCAGAGTCACTCACTCAATATACTCACCACGTCCTACTGTCTTAGTCCACCTGGGCTGCTATAACAAAACTAGAAGCCCGGTGCACGAAATTCGTGCCCGGCGGGGGGTTGTCCCTCAGCCCAGCCTGTACCCTCTCCAATCTGGGATTCCTGGAGGGATGTCCGACTGACCGTTTAGGCCCGATCCTGGTGGGATCGGGCCTAAACGGTCAGTCGGACATCCCTCTCACAATCCAGGACTGCTGGCTCCCAACTGCTTGCCTGCCTGCCTGCCTTCCTGATTGCCCCTAACCGCTTCTGCCTGCCAGCCTGATCACCCCCTAACCACTCCGCTGCCAGCCTGGTTGATGCTTAACTGCTCCCCTGCCAGCCTGTTTGCCCCCAACTTCCCTCCTCTGCCAGCCTGGTCACCCCTAACTGCCCTCTCCTGCAGGGTTGATCACTTCCAACTGCCCTCCCTTGCAAGCCTGGTCCCTCACAACTGCCCTCCCTTGCAGGCCGGGTGCCTCCCAACTGACCTCTCCTGCTGGCCATCTTGCAGTGGCCATCTTGTGTCCACATGGGGGCAGGATCTTTGACCACATGGGGGCAGCTATATTGTGTGTTGCAGTGATGATCAATCTGCATATTACTCTTTTATTAGATAGGATAGAGGCCTGGTGCACGGGTGGGGGCCAGCTGGTTTGCCCTAAAGGGTGTCACAGATAAGGGTGGGGATTCCCTTGGGGTGTGGGGCGGCCTGAGCGAGGGGCCTGTGGTGGTTTGCAGGCCGGCCACACCCCCTGGCAACCCAAGGGGAGGCCCTGGTATCTGGAATTTATTTTCCTTCTACAATTGAAACTTTGTAGCCTGGGGCGGAGCCAAGCCTGCTGCTCCCTCCGGGGTAGCACCCATTTATGTGGCAGTTAATTCACCTTCTACAATTGAAACTTTGTAGCCTTAAGCAGGTGAGCCCAGCCAGGGTGTGCGGAAAGCTTTGCTTCCCCTGTTGCCACCGGCAACCCTGGCTTGCTCTCTCAAGCTCCATTCTGCCTCCATTTGTTTGAATTTGTTTACCTTCTATAATTGAAACTTTGTAGCTTGAGTGGAGGCTTAGGCCTGCAATGGCTATGGAAAGCTTGGCTTCCTCTGTTACCTAGGAAACCTTACTCTCTGTGGCTGTAGCCATCTTGGATTGGGGTTAATTTGCATACTCGCCCTGATTGGCTGGCGGGCATGGCTTGGCTGGTGGGCGTGGCTTATGTAGCGGAGTGATGGTTAATTTGCATATTACCATTTTATTAGAGAGGATACCCTAGTCTGGTGGCTTATAAATAACTATTTATTTCCCACAATCTGGAGGCTGGACGTCCAAGTTCGTGGGGCTGATACGGTTCTAGTGAAAGCCCTCTTCAGAGGTGCAGACTGCTGATGGCTCTGGTGTCCTCCCATGGTGGAAGGGGCCAGCAAGCTCTCTGGAACCTCTTATATAAAGGCACTAATCCCGTTCTTTGCAGTTAAAAAGATACAGTTGCTGGTTAAGGTAATCACTCCCTAGTCCCTTGGGATTATGTGGAAGTCTTTGCCGGGTCCATGGGCTCAGGCTTCCTTTACTGCAAAAAGTGGATTGACAGCAGACATACCCCTCAACTTCCCTCTGGAGTTTGGAGACAGAATCCAGCTGCAGTTTGAGAACCTCTTTGTATTTGCATATCACTCAACAGTCTACAGGACAAAGCCCATCGGAGCCTTGTCCCAGCTGCTGGATACCTGCAAGGCTCAAGGCTCAGTCACCTCAGGTCTACATTACCCAGGCAGGGGGGAAGAAGAAGAGGGCAGTAAGGGGTCCCCACCAACCTTTAACTCTTAGAAAAAGCTCTCCCAGAAGTCCTGCCCACAACTCTACTTATATCTCATTGGTCAGAATGTGGTCACATGCCTGCACCCAGCTGCAAGGAGGGGCTGGGAAATGTAGTCTTTTAGCTGGTCATATCACTGCCCAAATAAAATCCAATCTCAATAGGGAAGAAAGTGAAAATAAATATTGGTGAGTCAACCACCAGTCCCTTCCATCTGGCTCCTTATTTGCAGGTGATAAGGAAGCACAGAAGAATTAAGAAACTTGCCCAAGTAAATAGTAGAACCAGGACTAGGAACCTAGATTTTCCCACCCAATCCTCTGCTCATGGCTTCCCTAACAGCACACCTTTGGAACAGTTGAGACTTTCACAGAAGTCACCGCCAGAAGCCATTAACAATGTAATATTTTCCCTCCCTCCTCCAATCTCTCATTCTCTATCTCTCTCTCTCTCTCTCTCTCTCTCTCTCTCTCTCTCTCTCTCTCTCTCTCACACACACACACACACACACACACACACACACACACACACCTCCATCTCTCCAGGCTCACCAAGATCATGAAAATCAGCCTCACTTTCAAAAATAAATCTGTCACCTCCATCAATCATGAAGAACAATTCGTCAATCGGCAGCAAGGGTGGGAGCCGTGTCAAATCAGGGTTTGGACTAAATTGGAATTGACCAGTGGATTCATCCCCACCGTCACCTTGACAGTTCCAGGAGACACAGTCGCAGAGGGCTGCCTTTATTCTCTGCTGCCTGCGATTCTGTCTTGGCTCTGCAGCCACAATAAAGCAGAGGTCGCCTCCCACGTTGCTCTGAGATCCCGGAGAATACTTATGCGAAGATAAGGCAGAAGAGAAAAACCAATTTCCTCCCAATATTTTTAGCTTCTTAGGAAAACAACTACAGTGGAGAAAATATTTGTCTCTGCCATGGCAGTAAAGAATGACAAAGGTGCAAAGCAAATGAAATTGGGCCTCACGTGCAGTGAGCAAACACAATTAAGAAACCCCAGTGACGCTGGAATTCTTGAGAAAGTGTGCAGAGACCTCCATTTCGCTGGTGATGCTCCCCAGAGGGGCCCCAAAAATAAACCAAAGGCTACTTTATTCCCTTACTTTTCAAATGGGTCCTTTTACATGTGCAACTAAATGGTTTTTATAACTGAACAGTGTTGGATTATAAAGGGTTCTACCAGCAAAAGGCATTTTGATGAGAAAAGTGGGTTTGGTGTATATCGTTGTGATAAAACCAGGGTTAATGCCTTTACAGAGAGGAAGTCTGAGGGGGATGACATCGCACGTGACAACAGAGAGATATTAAACTGGAGCAAACAGGATAATGAACATGCCAAAAGCCACTGTTTGCCAAAGTCAGATGTAAGAAAATATGGGCATATTACAAATTGATTTATAACATCAGAATCTATTAACATTAGTTTACCTTCTATGTGCCAACATCTGTGTTATTTTCACAAATATTATCCATTTAGCTCTTATTCCAAGACTATGAGGTAGTGATATTTTATTCCCTTTGTACAGATGAGAAAGCTGAGGCTCAAAGAAATTAAGCCACAGCCACTAAGGGACAAGAGCATGGAAAAGTCTGGAATCCACTAGCTGTAACTGCAAGTCCAGTGAGGCTTCCCCACTCCAAAGAGCAGGGTGTTTTCCAAGACACCAGTGATGACATTCAAGCGAGGTGGTATTGCAGGGACAGACCAGGGGCTTCATGCAGCGTTCAGAGCTCGGGTCTAGCACGCATTAGCCCATGAATGGACAAGTGATTTCCTTCGCTGAGCTTCTTCCTCATCTTTAAGAAGGACATGACACTAGAGAATTAAATACACTGATCACCACATATTGTTTCTCTTCTAATTCTATTTCTAACCAAAAATGGCCCAGGAGACCTGCATTAGGAAATGAGGATACCTGGAGAGACTCCTCCATGGGAGTTATCTGCCCTGAACCCACACTGCCCTTTGCATGATGGATAGACAACTTTGCCCCTCATTAAACCAAGAGATCTTCCCTGACCACTTGCCTAGTGCCAGGCTGCTCAGGGCACTAGGGGACCAGAGCTTGGAAGGCACTGTGGTCGCTGCCCTTGAGGTATCTGCTGAAGGGCAGTGCATGGGACACGTGTGGTCAGTGATCTGCAGCCTGTGACTGCTGGTGGCTACTGTGGCTCATAGGATTGATCACTGTGTCCCCACCTGCCAGTAGGGCTGCTTCCCTGCTTCCCTGGTGGAACCTCAGCCTCCCCCTCTACTCACAGCTCCCTAGGAACCTACACTCCTGCTCTTAGCACCAACCCTGTCCCTGTATTCCTTTCATCTCTGCTGTGGAGGCGACAGAGAACTCTGATGCCAGTGGAGCCTCTGATGGCAGGTGAAGTCAAGGGCCTGATCTCTTGCCAAGGGTGACCACCCACCTGTGTGTCACTGCCCCCATCTCTATGGCACCTCACTTAGTGCATTGTTCCTGAGCAGTGTGCCCTTCTGTCCACATGGGGTGCACGGGATGGCAGGATCTGAACAGGTCTGGCAACACTTGGGCCCAGCCCTGAGCACCCCACAAAAGGCGAATTCCTCCCACAATCCTGTTCTCCATGACAACTCCCAGGACCAGCCAGCACTCCCTAAATTAATAACACCGAAGCCTGCATTGCCCTTAAAGTCCTGTGCTCTGTGCTGGGACCCAGCAGGTGACATGGCTAACACATTCTCAGCCTTGCTGGGCCTCCAGCCTCCTGGGGGAAGCACCACACATCACAGGATTCGGTGACAGGACAAAGGAAAAGGTGGATGGTCCTAAAGTCAGCAGGTACCATACCTGGCAGGAGGCAGCTAAGGAGTGAGGGGCGGGAGGACGAGATAAAGGGAAACCCCAGGCTGTGTGTGATCTTCACAGGCCAGTCTGATCTTGGAGTTCTCCTTCAGAGCATATTAAGATGCACCTACATTCTGCCTCCAACATTGTGTAATATTTTTTGTCATAAAATTATTTTGAAAAAAACTGTAAGTAATCTTGCTTGCAATAATATTTGGCTCCCAGTAACTTAATAATTCATCTTTGCCTATGGCTTCTCCAATCACTTGATTCCTTTGGGAATTCTTGATCTTTTGAGATAAGCGAGCTTATAATTTATTGTTAAATGTAATGAAATTTTGAATAGACATTTGAAAAAAATGTCTTATATAATAAAAGCCTAATATGCTAAGTGTCTGGTCAGCCAGTTGGCCGTTCAACCAATCAAAGTGTAATACGCTAATGATATGCTAAGGTCACTCAACTGCTCACTATGACGTGCACTGACCACCAGAGGGCAGACAGTTGACCAGTTGACCAGTCACTCTGATGTGCACTGACCACCAGGGGGTAGATGCTTTGACCGGTACGTTAGCTTGCTTCTGGGGTCCAGGACTGAGCGAGATGGGCAGGACATGCCCTGGAGCCCTCCTGAGATCCCTCCTTGGCTGGCCAACCTCCTGTGTCCCTTGGCCCGGCCTGTGCCCTCTCGCAATCCAGGGCCCCTCGGGGTATGTCGGAGAGCCGGTTTTGTCCCGATCCCACAGGCCAGGCCGAGGGTCCCCACTGGTGCATGAATTCGTGCACCAGGCCTCTAGTATATGTATAAAACAGGCATGCAGATGTATTTCATAGATAGAGAATTAAGTGCTGATTAGCTTCAATACAATTTTCGTTTCATGTTTTTGAGGCTGTAAATTGCTTTTCCAGGTCTTCAAATATTTCTATTAAGCCTGACATCTTCTTACCACATATTTAATGATGAAAAGCCAGGGAGGGAGGAGGACAAGGCAGGGGAGGTGAGGAAACTCGTGAAGGGCCTTGAATGGCAGGGAGGGTATGGACGCTACTCAAGGGCAGTAGGGACCCACAGGAATGATATAAAACAGAAGGAAATAGGGCCAGGCTTGCATTAAAATGGTGGCCTGGCTGTCCCAGGGAGGATGAATGGTGGTGAGGACACCCGTGGGGAGAGGCAGGTCCTGGAGAGACATGAAGAGGCCCTTCCCAGCACAGCGAGTATCAGGATGGAGAAGACAAACATGTTCCAGGCAGGTGGGGAGGCAGGGGAGTTAGGGAGGGCACCTCTGAAAACCGCAGTGGGACAATGAAGCCGCACTGGCCACAAATGAGAGCATCCCACCCCTGACACCCAGTGCTGCTCTTCCACCTGGAACATGCGGATGAGAGCATGCAGCCAAAAGGATTGCCATGGAGACAGGGTAAGGGCAACCAAAAGAATGTACTTGGTCCCACACACCCAGCCAACAGCAGCTCCCAACCCCCACCCATAGGTGTCTTTTCCTGGACACCTATGATGTCCTGGGTACTCTGAGTGACTCTTTACACATAGCTGTTCATTTAAGTCTCACAACAGCCCAGGAAGAGGAATCCTGCTATTCTGAATTTATAGATGTGGAAAGGAAGTTTCAGAGAAGTTTAGTGACTCACCTAAGGTCACACAGCCAGTAAGTAGCGAGATAAGAGTTAGAATCTGGAAAGTCATCCTCTCCCCAAAATACCGTTTTGTTCAAAAGCCCACTAACATCAGGGCAAGAACATGATTATCACTGGCACTAAAACAATATTCACAGACAACTTATTATTGTGCTAATATCCTACACATTTAAATTCATTTACTCAATTAGTCATCATGAGGCTATTGCTTCAGCAATGACAACCCAATGGCCAATCATATCATCTTGTATTTGATGGATCCCATGGCAATGGGGTCTGTAGATGCCCCTGCACCCTGAGAGGATCCACTGATATGGACCAAAGATGGAATGATTCAGAAGTAGCAAAATAAAATTACATTTTAAAATGGAGAATAGTCTACTGGGAAGAAAAAAAGAAAACTCATCTTAGAAATGTATCAGGACTCATGGACCTGACAAGACAAAGATTGGTAATGGGTGTAAAACAAAATGTGAGACTTCAATACATTGTGGCAGCAAAACATCCTCAGGTCACGGATGTGGGTAGGAGAGTAGAATTGGAGGAGAGGAGGCAGATCCAAGGGATAAGCAAGGGAAATGTACAGTTTTTGTGGCTTAAATGTGATAGTGAGAGAAAGGGAAGGATCCCAGATGATTCAAGTTGCTAAACTGGCAGGCAGGCCGCTATTTATCAAATAGAGGCAGGCTGCTTTTGGTTGAGGTGGGTATAAGACAGGTAGAAAAATCAAGTAGGTGTGCAGACCTAGAGCTCAGAAGAGAGAGGAAAATGTGTTTATATGGAAGCCATGGAGCAGGTAAGACAGTGAAAGAGTGAGTTAGGCTGAGGACACACCCTAAGAAATGCGGAGGGGTATAGAAATCAGAAGTGAGAAACAGTGGGCATATGATCCTAGAAGCAAGTCCTTATTGTACATGAGCTGAGTTGAGTTTTATGTGAAAAATAGAGCTGACATTGCAGCCCTTAGGGAGGTAAAGGTGGGCATCCCCTCTATTGACACAGGTAGGATGGGATTTTTATAGGAAATAAAGGCATGGCCCGGCCTTAAAAAGATGAAAAGCTGTGGCCAGACAGGAATGCCCTCAGGGAAGACAGAGGAATGGATAGGGGAGGGGAAATGTCAGATGCTAAAAATTCAGAGCCTGCCTGAGCCAAGCCTAAAGAAAGATAAGAACCTGCAAATATTTGACATGTGTTAGTACCAACAAGGGAGCGCATTGATTCTGCTCCAAATAGGGGGCTGTGACTTGTAAGTAGTGATAAGAAATAAAAGTCATTGATTATCAGCTCCAAACACCAAACCACTTGTTGGCAGAGTTAATGTCTCAGGGGAAGGGGGAAGAAAAAAGAGAGACTGCAGACCCATGATCACTACAGATGAGCAAGTCCAAATAGACAAAGCTGCTCGGCCACTGTAGAAGGCAGGGTGCAAAATGACTCCATTTTTGAAGAACTGTCTCCACGTCTTAAAATCGCTCACAGATCCAACAACAATATAGCAGGGATTTTTCTAGGAAAAATATTAGATATGTGCACGCAGATTTATATCTATGAGGATATTTATTACAATTTTTAAACATGTGAAAAGACCTAAATATCCAGAAATGGAGATTAGGGTGAAATCAGTGGCACGTCCATATTAGAGCATAGTGGGACTTTAATCAAAACAACATTCCCACTTGTTCAGCCCTGTTTCACCTGCTGTGCCACCTGTTAGGTACCTATTACTCAGCCTTCAGAGGTGTCAACAACTTCCTCCACCCTCGGTCTTGCTGTTGGCCTGAAGGTACCACATTTTCATTCTGCCTCTCTAGCTGCTTCCGCATCTCCCTCGCAGGCCCTGCCTCTGCAATCCCGCCTCGCGGTGGTGACCTTCCTTGGGGCTCGCTTCTCCTGTCTCCACACACGCTCTCTAGGTTGATCACAGTTATTATCGTGGCTTTGTAAGGGGGAAGCTGCATTGTCTATGGCACAAGCTCCCTATTTGATGCTGATGCAATGGGAGCTATTGTACAACTTTGCAAGTGGTAGATAACAGACAGTAAAGCAGAATCATTTTTCTATGGACGTGCAAATGGTTCTCTCTGAGGGTGGGGCATTCTGCCCCCTCCCATAGGAAAACAAAGCCCCTTTTGTCTCCATTTGCATTTTGATGTCAATATCCCTGATCTATAAGTGTCTCTGATTTTTGGATTGGCCTCTGGACTGGTTGGGACACCTCACCAGATTCCTGGTAAATAAATGAAATAAAATCAGGTTCATTTTTCCATCGATCTGCAAATCATGATTTTACCTTTTCATGAAAATTCTCTCTTAACAGTTTTAAGTGTTATCTGAAGCCAACAACCCAAACGTATTTCTCCATCCCTGACCCACCCACCTTTCTGTTTGTCCATGCGCAGTGGTTCTCACTGTTCGTAGTGGTTATGCTCTAGCAAGTTGCACGGAGAGCAAATGCTGAACCACAGTAGAGGAAACACGAGCCCGGGTTCCTGGAGCCTCTGACAAAGCACCTTTAACATATAAGTTTATGTCATGTGTGTTTGTTTTAAGACACCTTACTTAATATATATTGTTAATGTATTGACACTGAACTCACAGCCAGCAGCACTGTGGCTCATGCCTGAACAAAGCTTCCCTCACACACGCATTTTCTCCGGGAGGCACATCACAGCTTCCTTGCACTTAGGAACCCTCGGCAGTCTTTCCGTGCTACCTTTGGGGACCATTGTAAACAGCAAAATCGCCAACAGAAAGCACAGAAATGGGGGAAATACAGCATTAAATAGACCACGAAAAGGATCTGTGTTTACAGTAGGAGACCTGAAACAAAAAGGCAAAATGTCACCTTGTCCGACCTCATCGGGGAGCGTGTGCATTAGGCAACGCCAGTATTCCACCCTCTGTGCATGTGTGCGAATGACTGCGGAATCCATGAGCATTGATTTTTGGTGTCATGAATACATTTTAGCGAGTAGGTGAGTTTGCAAATACAAAGTCCGCGAGTAATGAGGATGGACTGTGTTTCTGTATTCACATGAAATGTAACGTATGACTCTCCCATCAGTCTTCAGGATCCATAAAAACCAAGATCATGTCTAATTCACCATGCTCCAAACATAACATCAACTTCCATACCTGGTATATGGAGTTATTCAATATATGTTTGTATTTATTGACGTAAAAATGGGTAAATACATGGAAATATATTCATTATATACTATTAAGGAAATCGGTTACAGATCAACATGTACATGTTGGCTCAAGTTTGTCTAAGGGGACATACATGTCTGCATTAAAATTAAAAAAATAAAACCCTAATGGGAAGTGTTCATTATACCAAAGTGTGGAGTAGCTATATCTGAGTGGTGATTTATGGGTGCTTTGTACATTGTTTCGTGTTTTCCTGTATCTTCCAATATAAAAATAATGAAAATATATTTCTTTCATCGTCTCTACAAAATTTCATTATAATGTGAAAGCCAGCATTATCTTTCCCGCCATGTACTCCAGGCACCCGTCTCTAATTTGCAAGCAAACATCTTGGTCAGCATCTGCATCCGGCTCACACGATGGGTTACTAGCTCATCCCCATGACACTAGCACTCTCCTAGGTAGTATCTTTCATCCCGTGTCTTGGTGAATATGTGGCCAGAATTAAGTGTCATGCTCTGGGGATATTTTATGTGGCATATTACACACTGCCCACTCACTCTGAATCCTAAACTCCCCATCATACAGAATGTTGTTACTTTGATAGCCACATCTGACCAAGGATGCATACTCCTCCACTCTTCAATCCCTGGGTATGCCAGCCAGACACAGGTGAGATGCCCAGAGCGCTGTACTCAGGGAGCTTAAAGTCCAGTGCAGCGCAAGACGGCAGGACGGCCCTTTGCTGCCTGGGAGAGGCCTTTAAACGTTTAAGCTGCTGCGGCGTTGATCAGAGGCCTGGGAGTGGGTACAGCAGTCAAGCGCATGCACGACTCTAAGGCAATTAAGGATCAGACTCCTGACTTCTTTCTTCTCAGAGATACTCCTCTGGGCTCAATTTTATTGTGTTTAGTTCATATACCATCCTATATAAAATAGTCTGAGCCAAGTTTAAATGGATTTTCTGCTTAACCTTTAAATAATAAAAAAACAAACATTCAATTAATCAGAACCCCTGCCTTCTTTGCCCCATCACCCCCACCTTCCCTCCAAGCCATCTGGTTAATCCGAGATTCACAGCACACAGGAACCTTCCGCTGTGGCCGGAGAGCGGAAAGTGGAAGAGCCTGGTCAGACAACATTATTCCACACTCTGGTAAGATCTGGAATTTAGGGAAGGCCACTTGACTCCTGAGAGCTTCAGGGTCCCCCGGTGGAAAATGGGAGTGATTATCCAAATTAGTTTCAGACTCATGGTGAGGATAAATAGAGATAATATTTACAGGAGGCTCTAGGAAGATAGTTACTGGAAAGGATCTGCAAATGCAGGTGGTGCCGGCCCCTTGGACAGGGTTGGCGCTTCCCTCCCAGAATGAGTTTCCCTAACAGCAGCCTGAGGTCTGCCCTGCTATCCTTATCCTGGCAGGTAGGAAGCTCACAATTAGGGCCCGCACTCTGACACATTTTCTGTTGGGAAGCATCTTTGGGTCCACCACCCAGCTTCCTTCCCTTCTCTCTCCCTAAAGACTTCTCACCCTGCCTCCACGATGTCTCTTTGTTTGAAACCTCATCATTTACCAAAGACCAAAATCAACAACCCTATACTGATTCATGAGTTAAGTATAAAACATGAAACTATTTTTAAAAACCAAGTAGGTAACAGTTGTTATCACTGAGTGATGCTGTATTGAGTTATTTATATTTCTGTCAGTGTATGTTTATGATGTTTCAAATTTTCTGCAGTGCACACATCTATCTACACAACATGTATGCGTTCGACTCCTATTTATTGAAGGCCTACTACGTGCCAGGCATGAGTGAGCAGAACAGATGAGGGAGGGTGCTGTCCTCAGGAAGTACATCGTCTGATGGAAAAGGCATGCAGTAAACAAACAGGCACACAAATAATTATCTGATTACAAGTTAGGGTACGTTCTAGGAAGAGGAAGAGTGCCATAAGTGGTTAAAAGGAAGGTGGGGAGGAGACTAATTTAGAACAGGATGTCAAGCAAGGTTTCTCTGTCCTGTGACTTTTAAAGGGACAGGTAAAGGATGATGATGAGTTAGCTAGGGAGGAGTGTGCATGGGAAGAGAGTCCTCAGGAAGGGGAACAGCTTGGGCAAGAACCCCAAGGTAGGGAAAAGCTTGGCCACGGTGGTTTTGGGGGACAGAAAAAAAGACGGGAATGGCTGGCACATGTGAGCAAGGCAGAGAAGAATGCAAAAGTGGAGGTTAGAGACAGACATGAGTTAACGTAGACTTGAACTATCACTTCACGCCTATGAAATGGCCAAAAATTTTTTTAAAAAATTATATAGTACAAAATTCCGTCAAGGTTACACTGAAAGTGCTCATGTCATTATAAAAGATCATAATTATTTCACTGGAAGCAATCTGTGAAATGTTGCAAAGCCATAAGGTTACCTCTACCTTTTAATGCCGCACTCCTTCAAATGCAGCCTAAGAAAATAATTCAAGCGGAAGGCTACAGGCGGAATGATGGCAACATTTTGGAAAACACCCAAATATCCAACAATACAGGAATCATTTAGTAAATTGTTGTAATTAGACCCTATGGGACTCTATGGGGCCATTAAAACAATGTTGAAAACTCCTTAATAATCTGTAAAGTACTTACTGTTTGGCGTTGAGTGACAGATGGGGACTATAAATGGCACACGAGACATAATTACATAATAAGAATAAGGTCAATGATTGAAATGGAATATGTGCCAGCAAAACATTAATTGGTATTCAGGAAACACATATTTTCTATTTTCAAAACTTTGCTTTGGTGTTGAGATTACTCTGTTTTTCTCAAGCCTGAGGAGGAAGAGGACAAGCGGGAACAACAGCCCAGCCCCCACAGTGGCTGTAGCAGCGGCACCCTCTCTCAGCCTTGGGCCCAGCCAAGAAGAGGGCTGGTTGGAAGAGTTACAAGCTTCTAATGATTCAAAACATCCCTAGGTAGGCACGTCTATATGGCAATAGTGGGTGGCCAAGCACTCCTTGCTGGGTCCCCATAGATCCCCCAGCTTTTGTCACAGTGTCCCTCAAGAATCTTAGAATGACCGTGAGACCAGCCAATGGTGGGTGTGATTTAGAAACCACGACTGACTGCGGTTGCCCTCATGCCTGGCCTGCACAGTCAGTTCCTCTCTGCCTCAAGGCAGGTGCGTGCTCTCTGCTCTGTGCAACTAACTCTCCCCTTCTCCCCAGGGTAGCAGAACCCATGCATTCCCAAGGGGCCAGTGATAGGCAAGGCACCCTGGGATTCCTCTGGCTCTCACATACTTTTGGCTGAGGCTGCATATCAAGCCCTTGAAATCCTGGGTCCTCCCAGGTCCCTTTGGAAACACAGCAAGTGGCTCCTCGTTTCCCCTTGACCCACTGCAGTGAAGACCTTGGGGTTAACTGGTGAGGGGGATCTGGGTAGGGAGAGAGAAAGAGAGTCTAGGGTGTTAACTTGCCAAAACTCCCATTTGCTAAGCACCTACTACGTTTTGGGCATTGTGCTGGGGACTTGCACTTATATCACCAGGTGGCGGAAGAGTAGGGACTGGGCCCGGCTAATGTGGCTCAGTGGTTGAGCACTGACCTATGAACCAGGAGGTCAGGGTTTAATTCCCAGTCAGGAAACATGCCCCGGTTGCAGGCTCTGTCCCCAGCAGAGGGCATGCAGGAGGCAGTCTATCAATGATTCTCTCTCTTCATTAATGTTTCTATCTCTCTCTCTTCTCTCTGAAATCAACATATATATATATATATATATATATATATATATATATATATATATATGTGTTTTTTTAAGAACAGGGACTGGAATCAGACTCCATGGGCCCTAACCTCAGCCACTTCCTCAGCCTTGTGCTTGGAACAAAGTACTTAACCTCTCTAAGCCGTGGTAGTGATGGTGATGATGAACCATACCTTCCTCATGGATTGCAAGCAGAGTCAGTGCATTCTTAGCCATCATTAACATTCTACCCAATTTCTACCCTTATTTCTACCCAATGAGGTAAGCAGTATTATCCCTATTCAATGGATGAGGAAACTGGTTCAGAGAGGTTCAGCGGATTGCCCAAAGCTATCCAGCATCTTGATGACAGAACCTGGATTCAAACTCACACTGGGCTAAGGGCCAACCTCTCATTTGACTGTGCTTTGCTCCGTTTGAATGAAGTCTAATGCTTGGTTTGCAGCCCAGGCTTCCGCAAATGTGCAGCAATTCCTGTATTTTGCAGGAATGTCAATCACTCACTAAATATGATAAAAAATAACCTCCCACATTTATACAGCATGCTTTAAACGTATAACAATCTTTCACATTCACATTTAATTCTAAGGGGGAAACCTGCTTTTAAGTTGTATAAATTTTATACAGCACAGCAAAACAAAGAGAAAATACTGACAGTGACCCATAACCTCATCACACACACACTCACAAATCTATACCATATATGTCCTATGTGTATCTGTGCATGCAGTACACGATGCAGATAAATTAAAGAAATACTTTTGAGGGCAGGTTGTTCCCATTAAAATAAAGGCTTTGATCTCAGCATTAGCCGCCCTCCCCAGGCCCCCCTTAATGTTCACCTCAGTGCAAAAGATATGCAAAGAGGGGCCTGAACCTGAAGGTGGAAACTGATTTAGGGAAAGATGAACTGCTCTGGTAATGAGAACACTTTGCAGCACCTGTGGGTGATCTGGGGGGAGGGGTGTGGGAGAGGGAGAGGTGAAAAAAACCTGCCCACTGAAAGGACTGTAAGTCTGTGGAAGGATTTTGAATTGTTTGCTGAGTAGCAGTCCCTTGCCTGAGACCTCGCAAACACTAAGAGCAGTTCCACGCTGCAGGAAACTGCCTTGTGTTCCTGCAGCTGTGGGGAGGGTGGTGGGAGGGACCCGTTCCACATCTGGTCCAGTTAGGACAGCGCAGAGAAACAGTGAGGTCCAATAAGTCAAGGCAGGCGGTGAATGGGGCCACATGTGCTCCCCTGGGAATCTCCAGAGGTCTTGTGGCAGGATCTGGAACAGGGGATTCACGTCAATACTTTATAGCTCTAGCAGATAACTGGCCCCAGCCAATAGATGGGCTGCGTAGTTATATTTTGAAAAAATTGGGACTTACTGGCATATGTGGTTTTAGTAAGCTTTTTTTTTTTCTTTTTAAATGAATGCTGACCCATGCCATCAGATATTCTGTAAAAACATGGTTTGCAATACCAGCATAGATTCCCACTATGGGCGTGCACAAAATGTATTTAGCTATTCTCCTATTGGCGATGCACTTAAGTGATTTCCAAGTTTTTGCCCTCACAAAGAATGCAGTGATGCCCTCTATGCATACAACCCTTTTTGAGCAGCTCTGATTATTTGCTAAAGAGAAATTAGCAAACTGTCCTCTAAGTATCTGTGCCAGTTAACCCACATGCAGAAATGCCTGCTTCACTGCTCCTTGCTAATGCTGGTTAGTAGCAATTAAACATAGATATATTTTGGTAATGTTATAGGTTAGAATTGCATTTATTTGTTTATCTGTGACACTGGTTTTTCATTTATTTGTTTTTCACCAAATTCTTTACCATTCATATTTTGTCAACGGAGTGATTATACCACTTAGCCTTTTTTGTAGCAGTGTGATAGCATTTTTATTGACTTGTTGGAGCTCTTTTATATGTAAGATTACACTGAGTGGCCAGATTATCATGATCTCTGAATGCATAATAATCTGGCCACTCAGTGTATTTGTATCGTAAATGGGTACCAAAAGTATTCTAGACTTTTGCTGGAGATCAACCACCTATTTGCCCTGATTTTTCTATCAGCCAGTGCAAAGGGGAAAACTGATCAGGTGCACGATTTATAGTATCTTTGATATCAAATAAATGAGGTACTCAAGAGAAGTACACTGAATGGCCAGATTATTATGTGTTCAGAGATCATAATAATCTGGCCATTCAGTGTATTTCTTTCTTTCTCAATTTTGTTACATATTTCTCCACATTCAGTTTATCCATTTGCTTTTTTTAATTGTGTTAATACAGTATAGAAGATTTTTCTTCTCCTTCTTTTTCCCTTTTGATGTAGTAAAATTTGTAAACTCTAATTCCATAGTATATTTGTTTGCTTTTAATGAACTGAAAGTCCCTCCTAGTACAAGAACAACATTTTCTTTATTTTTTTTTCTGGTTCTTGCTTTTTTCAGCTTTTAAGTTAAGTTCTTAATAGGTCCAGAACTTATATAGCATATCATGATATGTATGCAATGGGTTCTATTTTTCCAAATCATTAACCAATTACAAATATATTATTTGTTAAACAGGTCTCCATTTACATAAATTTTAAAAACCCAGTCTCACTACATACTGAATGATTTTCTGGGCTTAATTATTACAGCTGTAACAAATGTCGATGTTCACAGTGAATGCCCCCCACCCCACCGCTGCTTTTTCCAAGTGTTCTTCACCACTTTCTCCTGCACATTCATTCACATAAATTTTCAAATCCCTTTGTCAAGTTCCAAAAAGAATCCCATTAAGCTTTTGATTGCAGTTGTATTAAACCCATAAATTAATTTGGGGAGAATTGATATCTTCCCAATATTAAATTTGCTAATCCAACAACATGATATATCTCCTCATTTATTCAGGTCTTGTTTTATCATCCTCGATAAAGTTTTGTAGGTGTGTGCATTTTCACATAGATTCTGCACATTTCTGGGTTTACTCCTAAGTATTTGTATTTTAATTGCATTTGAGAATAGGATACATTTTATTATATCCTTATAGTTATTCCTGGCATATGGCTATTGATTTTTGTTTATTTGCTCTGAGTCGGACCATAATCCTGAAATGTCTTAGTTTTAATAACCTTTGGTTTGTTTGTTTAGTTTATTCTCTTAAGGCTTTGAAACTACAAGAACATTTTCTGCTACAAATAAGAAAGTGCCTTTCTGTTCCTAGTTTACTAAGAATTCTGATCAGTAATGAAGGCTGCATTTTTTAAAATTACTTTCAGCCTCTCTGGAGAGGATCAGATGGTTTTTATCATTTGACCTACTGATATGAGGCATTATACCAATAGTTTTTCTTACTATTCAACATTTTTCATCAGTGTATTTCTGGAATGAAACCAACTTGGTCATGGTGCCTTATGCTTTCATAATGATGCTAGATTCTGGGGTCACATTAGAAAAAGCTTGAGTTTGTAGCTATATAATTAAGGCTCGATTCCCAGCTGAGCCACTTGGCCAGATAAATGGTGTTGGGTAGGTCCCTTACCTTGCAGTCAGTGGAGAGAATTATACCCACCCCACCTAGCTGCAGGAATTGCAAGAAAATACTCAAAACAAGCCCGACACTATGGGCCTTGCATATGATAGATATTCTAATTGCATAGCCACTGGTTCCATTACTATAATCATCCATTTTCCTTCTGTTGTTGCCTCAAGATTTCCAAAGCTATAGTAATGATTGACCTCAAATTTTAATACAGTGTGGAGTTATTTCTTTTAAATTCAACTAGCTTGATAAACAAACACAGTTAGCTGTTCCTATCATTAATGCCTCTCTGTCGCTCATTTTTCCTTCAAATCTCAACCTTCAACGTTAGGAGGGATTGGGGGAGTATTTGCCAGTTATGTTTATTGAGCCATTGTACTTCACCTTCCCGGTGGTCCTAGTTCTCTAGGGAGCATGGGGTGGCAGAAAAAATCTTAAGAGTAACAAGACGTTTAATAGGGTTTTTCTTGTTGCTTTAGAATGTTACCAAGGCTACAAAATCGAGACGATTAAGCGGAAAATACTGCCACATCCTACAGAGGGTAGCTAAGGCACTTCCAGATGTCCCTTCCAGAGAGTGCTGAGAGGAGCCAACTGGACCCTCACTCTTCACCCCAACACCACACTCAGCCCATACAATAAGGAGTCTGTGTGGGTTGCGACTCCGAGGTTGTGTATTGTAGGTCTAAGGGGAAACGGCTTTATCTTTTCTCCTACCCTTCCATAAGCCAAGTGATGGTGCTTCGGGAACCACTTATAGACACTGTGAGTGCAGGGAGAGAGAGGGTCTGCAAGGAGAGGAGACGACATCCCCTGCCCTAGCAGAGGCCTGCTCATCTGCAGATACGTTTTGGCTCACACAGCAGTTCCAAAACCAAATGTGGTCACAGCAGGCATGGCATGGCCTGCATGGGAGACCCGTCCCTCCTTCCCTAGTTTTTCACAATGCTGTGGATTTCTCCATTCATCTTTAGACGTTGCTTTGATGTTGAGTGGGATGGTGATTCCACTTCTACTGGCTAATTCTGATGTGTTTCTCTTAAGATTTGTGGGTCATCTCACCAGGATTATGGCAGGGCAGTTAGATGTCTGTGCTCATAGCATCATCCTTCCCAGAAGGAAGTTGTGCTTACTTCTAATTCAGAGCCCTAAGAGTTAATCCAGGTTATGCTACTCCCCATTGTACAGTGAGATGGGGGTGGGGTAGAAAGGCCTTCCAAAAGCTACGTATGTGGCTTTTTTCTACTTTCTAGACCCTCAATTATTCTTTCCCTCTTTCTATGTCTCCACTCTAGAACGGCAAGCTAGACTGGAAACTCAGTGCCCACCTGAGGATGCTCATTGCAGAGGTTCAGGACTCACTTCTACCCCCTGTTTGCAAGGCTCCATCCTCACTAGCCTTGACCTCCCGTAAGAAAGAGGCTCTGGAGAACATGCCTCTCTTACTTGGGACTAGAGACAGAATCAGAAAAAGGACCAGTCCCATTCCTCCCATTATAAGGTGAGATGATCCAACGTCTCACAGCCACACATCAAGGAGTCCGCAACACCTGCACGACCACACATTCCCCATCTTCCCTGCAGCAACCAGAGCTTCTGCACTAACCCACGCATGCCTGAGAAAGTGCAGCAGCCACTAGAGAAATCCTTCCTAACAGGGTTCATCATGCCACAGTGAGGAAGATCAGTTTAGGTTCTAACACCCTCTCTGCAGACCTGAGGTTTATTTCTAAATAAAGTTCACTAAGGGGCTTCTATATGCTGGGTTCTCTGATAGACATATAACTTATCTCACTAAAGCTTCACAACAAAATGGTGTATTGCACTACCCCATAAATTGAAAAAAAAAAAAAAGGAACTGAGGCACAGACCAGCAACCTATTATCCAGCCCGCAAGTTGCGGCTTAAAATAAAAACCAGATTCTTTTTGGTTCTAATGCCCCTATTTTTTTCCCACTAAATTCTAATGACCTACTCTCACATCGCTGGATAAAAGAGGGTGGTAGACACATAGCACTTCAAGTAGAAATCCATAAATATGTAAATAGCACAGGATGTGCAATCAACCCGCAGGTGGAAAGAATGGGAAGCGAACCCTCCAAATCAGCAGCACCTGTCCTGTTTCTGGCTGTACACAGTCACTCTTCCCGCGGAGAGCCTGAACGCCGTGAGATCACAAGGAAGCGGGCTCCCAGGCACTGGGCCTGAGATTCCCACGAGTGAGCAATCACGGGGGATGTATGACCACTTGACTTGCTGGATTGTTGCTTGGTAACTCCATAACCATGATGAAAAGACTGCTGCCCAGATCCTGGCTCAAGCAGGACTCTGGGGGATAAAGGGAAGAACTTTCCGGAGATTGTACCACTTTAGGTGGCTAAAGACCTGTTTTAGAGATGAGGAGGAATATGTCCCCTGAGATCAAAACCAGGATCTGTAAGTGGGTGTTGCATGGAGACAGATTTAGGTTACAATGAGGGAGAGTTTCTCTGCCTGATGCTGGGTGATGGTTTAAGACATCAACAAGCAAGTGCCCAGGCCATTCAAAGTGGTACCTGCAGAGGAGACGCAGAGACAAGCTGGACCAATGTTGTGTCTGCACCTCTATTTCACCTGCCTTCTCTACTTACTGAGCTTGGTCCCCATTCTCAATGCCATTGCCCTGGGTTCTCCTGTGGGCTCCAGATAGTTGATAATTCTGATCCTAAGTTTTCCTCCCATCTACCTCTGCTGCTCCAACTCTTTTAAACCTGATGGAGAGTCTCTGCTCCTACAACGGACCCCGTTTAGAAGTGCATGATAACCAGGCTAACACTGGGTAGAGAATACTAGTAACCACCCAATCCCAGCAGTGAGATAGTCTGCCATGCGAGAGTGTGAACTTCGCATCAGAGGCAGCATTCAAAGTGAGGCTGTGTGGGCACCAAACAGCCTCAGGAAGCCTAGGCCCCACTCATATCACTGGATGTCTGCTGTTGGGGCTGTACCAGAGGAAGCCACCCACTGTTCTAGACAAGAAAACCTCTGAGAGGCCATAGGACAATATGCTCATCATGTTCGGAAGTGGGATTTCCCATTGGATGATGAAGAACAACAAAAGAATATGCCCACCCTTCCAGATGCCAGTCAGTCCAGAGAAATGGACAAGTAAGACTTCCTGCATCGATATGATGATTCATAGTCATAACATGCGTAACAGCAGCAGCAACAAATAATGATGATTGGTTTCATTATAAGCATCTAAAGAGCATTTGGAGCTTTCCAAAGCACTTTGATGTACATGATCACATTTGCTCCCCAGGCCTGTATCTCAGGAAGGATGGTGAATGATTAAATGGAGCAAAAGGAACAAAATGATGAATGAAAAAAGTAAATGAATGGGGCATCTCAAGAGAACAGCATGAAGAAAGAGAATTAAATTGCTTTCATCGGTGCTAAGAAGTCCCTTTGATTTTAAAATCCAGGTGCAATCAGGTGGTTCTCACGGCAGAGGGAGAGGTAATCTGCTGGTCTTCCCTGAGCTCCAGGTTTAAATACAGCTGTGCGTCTTCACTTCACACACAAGGTATGTAAACCTAAACTCACTGCCTTGCCCCTAGACAAGTGGTCGGCAAACTCATTAGTCAACAGAGACAAATATCAACAGTACAACGATTGAAATTTCTTTTGAGAGCCAAATTTTTTAAACTTAAATTCCTTCTAACACCACTTCTTCAAAATAGACTTGCCCAGGCCATGGTATTTTGTGGAAGAGCCACACTCAAGGGGCCAAAGAGCCACATGTGGCTCACGAGCTGCAGTTTGCCGATCACTGCCCTAGACCATCTTTTGTGTTTTCCACCTCAGAAAATGGCTCCACCACTCATCTCTCAGTCATCCCAACCAGAAGCCTGGGAGTGTCATCTTTGGCCCTCTCCTCCCATCCCCCCATTCCCAGATCCCAGCTGACAGTCTGTCCAGGCTCCAACTTAATTGGCTAAGAGTCTTGCTCTGAACTCTTTACTATTGGTCTGGGATGCTGCCCTGTAGCCAAACTCTTATTGATGATATCTACCCTTAAGGGTTGGACCTTGCCAGTGCCCTGATGGTTTACCTGCTCAGTGCCCTGTCAGACCTGGCAGAACCATAATACATCCCCACCTGCCCTTGCTGACTGGGCCCTCTAGTATCTTACTGAGCTATACCTGAACTTGTACGTTTTGGCTATGAGCCTCTGCCTGCTTTTAGCATTTCCGTTCTTAGGCCAGCTTCTGCCCCCGGTGCCTAGCACAGAGTTTGGCACATGGAAGTGACTCAGTAAATGTCTGGTGAAAAGGACTACTGTTACAGGGCATGGCAGCCATTCATTCTCAGCTGGTCTCCATAGTGACCAGTCTCCCTATCACCCAACCCCACACTCAAGTGGACACTTGCAGGGGAAGCTCCGTCAGTCCACGTACTGGGGAGTTCCTCAGGTCAAGAGATTTCGCTCTAAGCTCTGAATTGATTTGTAACCTTGGTTTGATCACTCTGAGCCTACGTTTTCCTCCTATCTACCTCTCAGCGACGTCTCAAGGATCAAGCATTAAAACGGGCATTCTGAACGTGGCGTGTTGGTGTGTCACAGTCTGTCAGTAGTTCTTCAATGTGGGTGTGTATCAGCATCACCCAGAGGGCTCCTTAAAGCATAGATCTCTGGGCCCCAATCTAAGAATTTCTGAGTCATTACGTCAGGGGGGTGGGGCCTGAGAATGTTCCCAGGGGTGCCAATGCAGGGGCCTGGGGACCACACTTTGAAAACCACTGCTCCAGATCATTCTAAGAGCATGGCTCTTTCCACACCAGCCTTGTTTTCCTCCATGAAGTTTGGCATTTCAATAACTGACTTTATGTTTATGTTTTACCCTTTATGCTGTTTTGTTGGAATCTAAACCCAGCCTGTAAATTCCTCTGGGCAGAAATTATACCTTCCACCCTCCACACTCTCATTTTCTATTTTGTAAAACAATGAGTATGTTTTCAGTGCTATTAATAATGAATAGGGAAGGGGTAGGAGGACTCAGACTACCAACCCATAAATGAATATCAACCTTGGAATTCTCTTAAAAATTAATTATGAGGCAAAGAACATTCTACCATCAGTGGAACTGTGGGAAAGATTATCTTCTTGATGACACATTTTAGAAAATGTGGGTTATTAAAGATTTTAGTCATAACTTACTTAAACAACATTTTTTAAAATATAAAGCTATAAACAGCATTTCAACTCAGAATTTTTATAGTGATAGTCAGACAATTGTGTTTTCAACATGCAAAATCCATTACACGGTCATGGCAACAATTTTCAATAGATTGTAAATTTTTATTGAGATGATCATCTTGCAATTGAATTTCAAACTGTATTATATGATCATCAGCAATAAGTCCATGGGGGCTCCTAACAGTACTTTGAATATCATTTATAAAGATCGAAAACCTTGGAAACCCTTAGATTTACCCTGTGGAAAGAGGAAAGTCTCGTCGGCAGGATAGAATCAATTATTTTTATGGATGGATATTGAATTGCAAAGCTGAGATAAGGCATTACCCGATTTAATAACATATCCCATGTCCTTTTAAAGTAGTAAGTTTCATAATCAGGTTTCAATGAGGAATTTTACCAAAGGCCCAGTTTTGAAAATAATCAAGAAAACGGCATTTCCATTCATCACAGTGGTTCAATAACTTTCAAAGGAATATTCCCTAGCAATGGAAATATTAACTTTGGGTTACATAGTGCCAAGATACACAACTGAGATACTTTAGAATGGTTCTAGTCAATTCCTCTGGAACTCTTATCTTGACAATGTGGATGGGTTCCATCATGACTGACATATTAGGAAACAATCTGAGCGTAACGCAAATTTCACATTTGTATGCAGACACGAGTGAAGCGGAAAACTGTACCCAACTGAACTGAGCCACACAGGAATACACACAGAGCACCCACCTGCAGCATCTCCCTGCTCCCTCAGCGCGCGGCCGGTGTGATGAGCCACATCCAGCCACACCGGGTGTATCACGCGCCATCGCTTTCCGACACCCTCCTCACCATTTCACCTTGCCTTTCAGGCTGCAACCGTTCTGACGCTCACTTCCACAAGCAAATGTCAGGGCTTTCCAAGCTAACACACCACAGGTGTTGCATTTTTTATGCATATCTTGGCCATTAATGTGTATAAAATTGTGCCACCAGTTTTACTAGGTTTCTCTCTCTCTTTTTTTTTCCAAATATATTTTATTGATTTTTTACAGAGAGGAAGGGAGAGGGATAGAGAGTTATAAACATCGATGAGAGAGAAACATAGATCAGCTGCCTCCTGCACACCCCCCACTGGGGATGTGCCTGCAACCAAGGTACATGCCCTTGACCAGAATCGAACCTGGGACCTTTCAGTCCGCAGGCCGACGCTCTATCTACTGAGCCAAACCGGTTTCGGCTTCTCTTTCTTTTTTTAAGGTGACCCTGATGAAGTACATGTGTCATGCCTCACAAGCCCATTTATTTTTACTGCATGGCTTTGCAGAGTACAGTGGTTTTTAAGAACACGCATGTCACACTGTAGCCGAATGGACTGTGTTTTACTTGGCTTTTTGTTCCATGGCAGGCACTGTGCAGGCAGGCCTTTCTCTCCCCACCCCGAAGCCATCATGACGCCTTGTCCCTGGGAAGCCAGCAGCCCGTGCCATGGCGTCCCTGACCCCCCACTGAAACACCCCCAGCTGTTTGTACCGCACAGATGGCACACACCTCTCTGCTTATTCACCATGCTGCAACCAATGACCAAGGGCATTTGAGTCAGGTGCATATCCTGACTGCCACTGGCCAATTCTATAACTTGGAACACAATGTGTAAAACACTGAGTCTCCATTCATTCATGTATATATGAGATAAAAATACTTATACTGAATGGTTAGAGGGGGAAATGAGATAATACAAATAACGTGATTTGCCAAAAAAAGTGAACACTGAGTTCTTTTCATTTCTTGAGGTGCATTCAGAGCTGGGACATTTCAGGGATCTAGTTAGAGACATAATCTCAGCCAACACCCCTTATTAGAAACAGCAGAGCGGCCCGGAGCCCTCAGGGACACAGCTGGATCCAAATAGTCCTCCTCCAAGACACAGCCCCAGCCAGCAAACTGGTAAGCAGCATGCAGGAACCACAGAGAAACAGGTGGAGCCAAGTACCCCTGGGAACATGGAGTCAGGGACCCTCAGATGAATAGTCAAAATCAAGAACTCATTAGGGTCAGAGGCCCAGCCCAGGGGTCCTCAGGGACACAGCTTCAGTCAGAAATACAACAGGAACTGGAAGCACTCAGAGATAAAGTCCAAATGAGACCTTCAGGGGTCACGGTCAGAGCCGGGAGCCCTCAGAAACACGACTACAGGAGGCCTCGGACAGTGACGGCAGGGAAGCCCTTGGTGAGCTCGAACCAGCCTCCCACTGGCAACACTGTCAGAACCGGACACAGCTAGAGTCTGTCAAAGCCAGGAGGTCTGCAGAGCTGTCACCAAAGCCAGGAGGTCCTCTAAGGCTACACCAACACCCTGACTGTTTTCCTCCCCAACAGGACGCACGCTCACACCGAGACGTTTAGGCAGGACTGTCACAGAGGAAGATCACACACGGCATCTGCCCAGCACCCCAAAATGAAGCCAGGACGCAGGCTCTTACCTGCACACTTGGTCCTGGTGGTGAGCGGAGGCCCCGGGGGCCCTGTGCCCCCCTCTCCTGGTCTTGTGAGTAGAACCCGGATCTCATACTCCACATCTGGGTCCAGATGCCACAGCTTATAGTTGGGCGAGTCCACGATGTGGGTCTCGGCCCAGGTGCCCGTGGTGGTGCGGTACTCCACCTCCTTCAGGATGATGGGGCCGTCCCCGATGATGGAGTTGGCATTCGGCTTGATCCACAGGTACGTGGCCCCCACAGCCAGCAGCTCTGGGGGGGCGATGGGTGTGGGAGGCTCTGGAAGACAAACGGTCAGAAAAGGACATCAGACGCTCATGGCTACAGAACAAAAGCCAAGCCCGTGAGGGACAGGATTCCAGACAGAGCCATAAAACAGCCCAAATCCCTCCTTAACCCCATTCATGTCTTACTGTGATTTTCACGCTTTTGTATGTAAGTACCTGAATCAGTATTTCTTCACTAACTGCATGTCATACCTCCCCTAGCTCTTTCATTTAAGGAAGAAAAGGGAGAGGGCGCTTGTGAGGGAAGGGTCATTCCCGAACACGGCAAAGCTGTCTGGGTTAATATTCCGCTTTCAATCCTCAAATGAGAACCTGCCTTTACTGAAGCAGAGTTTGGTTCAAAACCCAGGGTTGTCTGACGTTTGCATACATGGCTTGTACAGGAACACAGAGATTCCTAGTGGAAGCTCTCCCTGAGAGTGACTTGAGCCTCAGTAGAGAAAGGATGACGGCACAGCAAGCATCCAGCTTCTCCCTCGATCCCAGCAGGTCCCTCCAGCAGGGACAGTGCCACTGGCTACAGCGGCCCCAGTGGGAATCAAGGGTCAAGGAAAAAGCCATGCCAAGTTGTACTGTATTTGCGACCTGTTGCCACTCTATGTATCTTCAGCTAAAGAGACCAGGCTTTGAACATGCCTTTGTGGTGGCCTCCCACCGGCAAAGCTGCAGAAATCCACGTTTAGTGTGTACTTCTCATCGGCCAAGGAACCTCACTTGCATTATTTTGCATAGTTCTTGAGACATTATCACCTCTGTTTTGATGGGGAGAAAAAAACTTAGAACTCAACTGACCAGGTCACCGAACCAAGATCATGGAACATGAGGCAGGATGGAACCCACAACCTCATGCCTTCCAAGACCAGCTCTCCCCTGGGGAGGCTGTTTGCCTCTTGATGCCCATTTTGTAAAAATCAAAGGGGATATATTTTTTATTTGTTGCAAAAAATAGCCATGGAACAACAATAAAGAAAGCAAGAAACAAGAGAAAATGTATTCCCTTCCCTACCACCCAACATAATAGCCTTTTTTATTTCTCTATGTTCCATTCCAGTTCCTATTCATATATGTCAACTTTTTTTTCATGCGGTTCCAGTAACACATAGATACAATGTACATTTGTTTTTCCTTCATCTTATTATATCTTAAGGGATTTGCATATATACTACCTGGATTTTACCATCCCTGTCTTTAATAGCTACCAAATAACCCATAAGGTGATCACACTAACTAGTCTCCATTTGTTGGGTACATGAATTGCTCTAAGTTTTGCTATGGTAACTGATGCTTTAATGAACATCCTTGTGGGACTCCAGTCCCGCTTGTCTCATGTTTTCTTAGGACCAACTTCCAGGAATGGGAGTATCTGTAAAGAGGTACGAGCAAGTTAATGAGCAGATTTAGGAAGTGGAGGGTGGGGTAGGCATTTGAGAGTGGAGAACAAGATTCAAGACCTTTAAGAGAACCTCTGGGTTATTCAGGTGACTGAGGCAGGTACGAGCTTCACTTTGGAACTCAGGTGAGCGCTTCCGGATAGATAAAACTCATTCCATGTTTTCTTTCTAATTAATTACCTAACAACAAAGATTCTCTGCAAACAGAATAATTGCTATGAGACAGTGTTGGACAATATTTTCTCAGAGTGGCTCAGAGCAAATCTTAAGGGACAGCTTCAGATTGCCTCTATTATAGCCTGCCATTTGGTCAGAGAAGGAAATTAAGCAGATTAGTCAAGCTAGATGCTTTTCTTTACAAAGCCATGGAGGTTATTACTCAAGGCCTTGTTATCTCAAAGGTGTTTGCAAATTGATTTTTGGATAATTTGTTCCAGGTAGAGAAGTTAAGTTGGCAGACAGATAATTTCTGGGCTCACCCTGTGTGCATTTTCAATATACGGATCCTCTGATCACCATGATCAACTCTCCCGAGTTTCTATCCATCTCCAGTGAGGCCTCATGGGTGATATCTGCAGCTCTGAGAAGACCCTGCCCAACCCTTTAATCAAATTACTCACTGACAGGCCCTGGACAGAACTCAGAGCAGCTGACTTCAATACTTCAGGGCTGGCACAAGGGGCCACATTAAACTCTCTTCCATCGACTTCCACTATGGTTTGTGCTCTCCATTTTCAAAATTAGCAGTAAATTGCTGACCACCAGAAAGAAAATAAAGTATTAATCTTCCCAAATGTTGAGTCTCTTTTCGCGTATTTCTGATGGTTGGTGCAAGCATAGTTGCAAACATCCCCTTTAGTATATAAATGTCTCCATCTCCAATGACTTACTGGCTCATGTGTCCCTGCGCAGACGGGCCCATGCAGCCATCTCTCCCTCTGTCCTCTCAAGAAAACATTGTAGTGTTTCCTGTCCCTGGTACCAAAAAGATCATTGTGTTGTCTATTCTTTTTCTCGAAATTCATTGATTGTGATTGGCATTCTTTAGAAGTCCCATGTACTAGTGGCTCCAAGAGACAGAAGCTGGGATAAGACACACAATAAATTTTTTGGTAGACACCACCTTTTTACAAAATGCACAGAAAGACCATGCCGATTTGTGTCAGCTCTCCTCTCTGTCTGTGATGAACTGTTCAACCAGACAGTGCAAGAAGCCTAGGAAGCCAGCTAATGCAACCACCGAGAGTCAGAGAGGGCTCAGGGCCCGTAAAGCTAGAAGAAGTGGGTGTGGGGCTTCATAACTCGGGGCTCAGGTAGCATCCCTGCTCCACTCCTTCTACTCTTGTGCTTGAGAGAGATACTTCAATGATTAACTAGAAGGGCCATTAAAGGAACCTGACACCAGTAGTTCTGAACTTAGGGGGATGCATGGGGCCTTGTGAAAATACGGTAAGAAATTCCAGGCTCCCATCCCAGGAAAATGCACATATGCACAATACCTAGAGTTCGCACACCATTTCCGGAACCCACCAACCCTCATGAAGCCCATGCACAAAGCCCTGAAGAGTCTATGTTGAGAATAAAGGAAGACAGACCACATGCCCATACAGCTTACACTTCTCTGGGACCCGCAGCCACCCTTTGCTGTACGGGCTAGAGGTTGGGAGTCCAATCGTGTCCGAGGATAGAACTTGACGGAGAGGTCAGAGATCTAGTACTTACAGGCTCTCAGATTCCCAAACGTTTGGGTGAAGATGAACATGCTAAGATTTCCACAGGACAAACTCAAGTAAGTGTCTAGCTTTCCATGACCATGGTCCACCAAACACATTCATAGATTTAATATTTGGTCTAAAATATTTAAAGGATGAAGACAAGCCCCTCCCCATGAAATGTTATGTCCTAAGTAGAAATCATCCACAGAGGATGTCTGAGCAGCTTAGGTGGCCATTACAAACACCACAGACTGGGCGGATTAAACAACAGACATTTCTGGAGGCTGGGGAGTCCAAGATCAAGATGCTTGCCAATTCAGTTTGTGGCGAGAAGCCTCCTTGGGGTTTGCAGACTGCTGTCTTCTTGCTGTGTCCTCACACAGTGGGAAGAAAGAGGTCTCTAGTCTCTTCCTCTTCTCATAATGGCACTAATCACATAATGGGGGCTCCACACACACCCCCATGACCACATCTAAACCTCATCACCTTCCTAAGGCACCCCCAACTAGTACAATCACATGCGGGGTTAGAACATCAACAGATGAATTGGGGGAGGAGGCACAAACATTCGATCCTTAGCAGAGGGCATGTTCTCAAATCCGCTTCTCTCTTCACAAGGACTTTGTCTAATGGCTGTGGACTTGAGATGAACAATCTCACAGAGAGAAACTCCCTCTGTAAGAAGTCCTACCCAGTACATACCCTGTGCTTCTCATGGGCCAGAGTGCTGAATGCGGAATTTAGTGGTGAAAAGAAATACAGGTGGAAAGAAATAGAGGAGTCAGAGGGTAGGGCAGCCAATGAGAGCAGCAATGACAATAAAGATCAATGAGGGTCATGATGGGGTGACAGAGGTAATTATGATGCCTGTAAAGGGACCTCGTCTGGTCTAGAGGTTCGGAAAGCTCTTATAGAGAGAGCTTGAGTGTGATCTGTGGGCCCTGAAATTCATGTAAGTTTGTGGGCAAAGAAATTGTCCTGAGAATCCTGTAGTTCTGATTTGAATGGGGAAGTATACACAGGACTAGAATAGAACACAATGAAAACGATGTGTTCTGAACAATGGTTCATTCATTCATTCATTATACCCACACTGGGCACCTGCTATATATACATCACACTCTGTCCTGGGCATTGAGGGTACAACAGTGAACAAAAAAGACACAGAGCTGGTTGCAAGGAACCCACATGCTAGCTTCCACTCAAGGACTGAAAGAGATGTCAGGAGAGAAAGAAGTTGATTCAGAGCTGTTGGGTGCTTATGATTCAACCAACTGATGCATATGCGTACAACAGAATACTACACAGCAAGGAAAAAGGAACACACTGCAGATACACCACATGGATGGATCTCAAAAGAAATTGATGTTCTGTAAAACAAGAAAAGGGAAGGATGCATGATGATCCCATTCAAAGGAAAAGTTCAAGAACAGGCAAGTTGATCTATGGCGATAAACGTCAGAATCACAGTTACTTATGGGAGCAGGTGATGAGCAAGACGAAGCATGGGAGAACCCTCTGGGGTATTGGAACATACTACATATTGATTTGGGTGATCAAATATTACTAATAATCAGAAAAGCATTGCCCCTGGTGGGGTGACTGCCCGGAAGGGGGCATGAGAAAAGTTTCTGCGGTGGTAAAAATTTCTGCCTCTTGATTAGAGTTGTGTAAGACGCATCCAACTGTATACTTAAAATACGGGTATTTTTTTGTGTGTAAATGATACCTAGAAGACAGACTAAGGGAAAGAAACAAACAAAAATACGGCTTGTGTGTGACCCAGCAGGTGGGAAACGTGCCACTACATCTTACTTGGAACGGAGCCATCGAATATTGGGGGAATGAACCTCAAATCCTCTAGCATACTTCTCAACTGTGCAAAGCCAGGAATAACTGTATGACATTTGATGGCACCCTACGATCACAAAATCTGGAAGCAAATAAGAAGGAGGAAGTCTGGCCTCCAGGGAGCTGAGACCTAAGTGGGGAGATGGTATTGGCCCCCACCAGCCCGGCATCAAAGCACTTCAAGGATAAGACTCCCTGAGCCCTCCCTGAGGCCCAGGCGGCAGCCCCCCTGACCTGCTAAGGCTCTCCTTCAGGCATGGGGGTGGTGAGGTGACCCATTAATGTAATTCTGCCTTGTCCTCAGGCAGCAATCTCCAGACCAATTCTGTCTTCCTTTTCCCTGCTGTGAGCTCTTGTAACAGTTTGACTCCCCAGAAACTCTACAGAGAGCAAAAGTGCTTCAAATAGCCGGAGAACAAGTTTGGTGCTTACACACTATTCGCTCCAGACAGAAATCAAATGTTTTTGAGAAAAACTGAACGTTTCTAAGATGAGAAGTGAGCCTTGACAGGTTTAAGGTGGCTGTAACCTGGCCTCCAACACCGTCCACCAGCCTCCTGGCCTACCGGGTCACCTTCCTAACTGCACTGCTATTTACTAAACCCATGGTCTGTGGGAACGCCCTGCCCCACACACCAACATACACACATGCTCACACACTGTTTTACCTTCCCACTGCCAGACTTCTGCACGTGCCGTTTCTCCCAATGGGGATGTCTTTTCCTTTCACTTTTAATCGAACTATGCCTTTTTTTTTTTTCCCCAATTCCGCTTCCCAACTACTCAGTTGTGTGGTCTACGGGACTCAGCACAGAGTAGATGTTCAAAAGTGTCACGCTGATTAGATATTCTACTGATTGGAATACATCACTCTTTCATAAAATTATAAAATGAAGATCAAAAAGCAGAAAGGAAACTGGCTTGGGGCCGTGAGCCCTGTCTTCTTTTGCCCTGGTTTTACCATGAGCCAGCTGGACAGAACACTCAATCTTTGCGGGTCTCAAACTTTTCATCTTTAGAATCAAAGCCTGTTTTAGAATTCTAATTAGAAAGGTATGTGAATTTTCTGCCAGAGACCATAAGGATTCTGTGACTAAGTTCACTGACTCCACCCTGACTGTGAGTCATCAGCCGCAGACCCCTGGCCTGAGCCCACCAGGCCCTTGAGCAGAAGATATAATAAGTAGATACAGTCATTCCTGGGGATCCGTGGGGGATTGATTCCAGGACCCCCATGGACACCAAAACCTGTGGATAAAATGGTGTAGTATGTGTATATCACCTCTTCATATCCTCCCGGATATTTTAAATCATCTCTAGATTTTTTTTACACCTAATACGATGTGAATGCTATGTATATAGTTGCTATACTCTATTGTTTATGAAATAACAAGAAAAAGTCTGTACATATTCAGTACACATATAACCACTATAGGCCTAACTACATAATACATGTCAGCAACAATGTCACTTCTTTTGGTTGAATTCACAGATGTGGAACCTGAGAATACCGAATCCACCGGTAGATGCCTACTAGAACTAGTCTTTGTGACCTAGCCTAACATGGTTAATGTTCATGGTTAATATTTGATGTTTTTATGTAAATGGTAGAGAAAATATTTGGTAAGTTTTCCCAAAATAAGGTGTTGGAGGTAGCAATAAGGAAATGAACAAAAGCAAGAAGGATAATGTTACAGAGACTAGCAAACGGACATCCAAGCTAAGAATCAGAAGTGGTTGGGGAGGACATAGCAAACAAATGGAACGGGATGATAATCACAGACAAAGCTAAAAAATGGCCTTAAAATAAATGAAGTTTGCCGACTCTGAGGAGCACAGTGGGTTCCAGACAAAATCAATGACAAGACTCAAACTTAAGCCCATCCTGGCAATATTTTGAAATACAAGACTAAAGAAAAACTCCCACAAGCATCTAGACAAAAAAAAATCTCCATCAAAACAATAAGACTGAAACGTCAGTTCTCTGACTGCATCGATGCGATCGGAAACACTGGGACGGGATGGTGGAGATGAAAATTGCAATAATACAAATGACAACAGTGGCAGCTATTAAACACTGCAGATTTTTATGTACCTGTCACTCTTCTTATGCCTTAACATATTAACTCATTTAATCTTCACAGCAACTCCAGTGCTAAATAGCATCGTGATTCCCATTGTTCTGAAAATGGATTAAGTAACTTGCCCAGTGTCAAACAATTAGCAATTCCAAGAGCCAGGACTGGGGCCCACAAGGCCTTTCTGGGGATCTGCACTCCCTCCTGACAGCAATGGTACACAGCACACACACAAGGTGTGAAGAGGGTGTTGCCTGTCCCCAGAATATTATAGCCACTAAGTTGTGCTTCATTTATTCCTCATCTCATACCACGAGGTAAGTACTATTAGAGTATCCATTTTACAGAGGAGGGAACTAAAGGAATGTGCTATTTACTTCCAGTTCTTTAGGTTTAATACGGATCTGGGGCTGGAACTTCTGGGCACTTTTGCCAGCTTCGGTTCAGTCCTACTGATGGGAGGCTGTGCTGGAGACTAGAGGCTTGGAGAGGAAAGAAGATACTGGGAGAAGGGAGAAGATGCTCTCTACCTGCTTCAGGTCCTTTCAGCATCCCTCCAGCAGCAGACACAGCTATGCTCCCGGCTTTAATTTCTCCTGGTCCTCCCAGCGCCCTCAGCACCACATCTTTTCAGAAGCCAGGCCAGGCCCCTACAGATGCAGTACCATGTGTGGGGCCTCCCGCTACACAGGTCCCAGCATCAGCCCTACAGCCCCCTCCTCCAGCCCTCACCTATTCCCTGGTGTTGCCCTGGCCCCGGGTGTGGTGGATGCTTCCTGCAACTCCTGCTGCTTTAGCGCCCACGTTTGCTCTGGCAACCTGCCAACTATTGTATAATTCCCCTCAACAAAAACTCTGTTTGAAATACCCAGTATGCTTTGGGGTTTCCTTCCTGGACGCTGACTGGCACAGGAAGATATTATAAGAGTCTTCATTTTGCACTGAGAGGAAGCGAAGGCACAGAAGTTAGGGAACTAGCCCAAGGTCACGCAGCTAGGACATGCTGACTCTGGGACACCAGCAGTCTTGCTCTAGTCTGCGGTTTTAAGGATTTTAAGGAGAATGTCTCAATATTCTCAACAGTTCCGTCAGCGAGACTGAGGCAGGCAATGGGAGCCCGAGAGATATGGTCTCCTGTTCAACACAAGTTCTGAGGGCCGGTTCTATGTTCTGAGGATAGAGAGTCAAAGTCAGTAATTGTCTCGACCCTGGAGGAACCTAGGAGACGAGGCAGTGAAACATCAATCATCTTCAGACTAAAAAGAGCTGGACTGTGGCAGAACCAGGATCTTGGGGACACATAGAGGAGTGTGGTACACAGAATAACGGCCCCCAAAGATGCCCACGTCCTAATCCCCAGAACTTTGCATGGTAAAAGCACTTCGAAAATATGATAGAGGAGAGTGGCGAGGGTGTCTGGGAATAGCTACCTGGGCCCACTTGAATCACCAGAATCCGCCTTCGCGTAAGAGGAAGGCAGAAGGACTGGACTCAGAGGGGTTGAGGGATGTGGCACTGCTGGCTGTGAACACGGAACAAGGGGCCACGAGCAAGAAAGGCAGTCGGCTTCTGGAAACTGCAAAAGGCAAGGGAACAGATTGTCCCCGAGAGCAGAAGAGAAGCAGCCCATTTGACGTTGAACCCACTTTAGACTCTGACTTCATATACGGAAGAGAATAAACATGTGCTGTTTGAAGCCACTGTTTGTGGTCGTTACAGCAGCCCGCGGAAACTAATACAAGGAGGAGATCGGATGGAGGAGATGAGGGGAGGTTTCCGGGGAAACCAAATCATGAGATGAGGAAAGCAGAGGCCACCAGGCACCGGGAGGAGGGAGCCTTCACAGAGACCAGAAGACGCTGGCTCATTCCGAATGGCACATCCCGCTGAAGCATGGACGAGGGGTGGGGGAACAGCAAAAAGGCTTGTAGCAGTGTGGCAGCACAGAAAGTCATGTCCATTTCTGAGGGGAGAAATAACGGAGGTCTGGACCAAGATAATGGCCACGGGGCTGGAGAGACACAGTCACAGGGACTAGACACAGGACTAGGAGACTGGACAGGATTTGGTCCTTGATTGGATAAGCAGGAGGGGGAAGAAACCAGTATGAGTAGAAAGCCAGGGCCCAGCAGGCTGAGTGAGTCCCGGGCGTGCGCATGCCTGCGGGGCCTCAGTCTCTCCTTGAGCGACAGTGCTTGCCCCGTCCATCTAAGTGAGTGCCCACTTCATGTTCCCTGCACAGCACCCCGGGGCACTGTCCGGCTTCTCCAGGCCATGCCCAATGCTCTGCGCTCCATCCCTTTGTGTTTTCACATTCATTTCCGCCTGCGAAGGGCAGTGTGGTGCATTGAAAGGGCACAACCACTAGGTCAGACAGACGGAGTGGGGCTTCTAACCTCTGTCACTTGAATGGTGGCTTTGGGCAAGTTACATAATTCCCCTGAGCCTCAGTGTCTCCATGGAGAAAACCCAGGTATTGGATCACATCTCACCGGATCCCTGTGTCAGGACCAAATGGAAATGCCTGAAACTCAACAGGCCCCATACAAAGGCGAGAAATGTGAGCCATTCCTTCCTCCCACCCTTCTCGGCCTCCCACACTGGTCCTCCTCCCCATCCCATCGCCCTCTCCCTTAATGGGCTACTCGACCCAGCTTCTCACACCTCCTGTGAGCTCCACTCTACGCCTCTCGGGGCCCTGCAGCACATGTGAGGAAATCAATGTCAGCTTTATGCATGAGGAAGCCGCGAGTCTCCCACTGGGATGGTTAACTCACACTCAACAAGCACCAGGGGGAAACATGGCAACCGTCTTAACAGAACATGTCTGTGAAGCTAGAGAAGAGGGAAGGGGGGTGGGGGAGGGAAGAAATGAGCAATTCAGGGCCACCTGAGTAGGGCGGCTTCATCAGTTGCTATGCTACCAGCCACAGTGAGAGAGAGAACGAAGGGGCTGGGGCTTTAGAGATATTGTTATTTTGCAAATTTCTCCCCTTGGCGTATCCTTATTGCAGGGGGGAGATGCGTAATTAGTCTCTGAGCTGCTGGAATGGCTGGAAGTGGCTAGGAGTATCAACTGAAGCTCTGAAGCGTCAGGAAAGGGTGTCCCTGATGGATTAAGGGGCTTAGCCCTAACAGCCTGATCGGTGTGTGGGGGCAGTTTAAGAGACAATTGCCCCCTTTATGTAAAGGAACTGAAAAATGAGCCTCTTCCAAATTCCCTTGACCCCCCAGGGCTGCCCTGGGCTCTGCCACATTCGGCAGGAAGACAGAGTTCGCCAGCCTCAATAGCAGCTCTGCCACATTCGGCAAGAAGACAGAGTTCGCCAGCCTCAATAGCAGCTCTGCCACATTCGGCAAGAAGACAGAGCTCGCCAGCCTCAATAGCAGCTCTGCCACATTCGGCAGGAAGACAGAGCTCGCCAGCCTCAATAGCAGCTCTGCCACATTCGGCATGAAGAGAGTTCACCAGCCTCAATAGCAGCTCTTTGGAAAAGGACTTCAAAACAACTGAAAGCTGCAAGGTCTCATAGGCCTCAGACCACGCCCCATCCCCCCGAGGCCACAATTCTAACTCGGGCAGGTGGACACTGGGCTCTGAGAACAGCATCAATGGCTCCAGCTTGGTGCCCACTGCAGGCCCCTGAGGCTGGGTACGTCTGTGGCAAGCAGAGAGTATGAGGGGACAGGAGAGAGCAAATTTGTTACATTTCAGGCACTACCCCAGATATTTCTAATGTCTTCATCATGCACTTCTTAGACACATGAAGAGGGAACCCATAGAAATATACAGCAACTTCTAAGAGAAGCTACAAAATGACAAGAGTTTTAGATAAAACACCTTTCTTGGACAGAATGCTACTTGAAGATATACAGTAAAATAAGCTTGAATTTTTACGTGCATAAAAGGATTCAAGGAAATATCCCATTTACACAAATCACTTCATGGAATATAAGAGAAAGCATACTTCCGAACTCACTTCACAAGCCCAAGATAACTGTCATGCCAAGACCTTACAGGATATCACAAGAAAAGAAACTTCTGGGCCCGTCTCTCTCATAAACTCAGAGATAAATAGCCTACACCTGATATTAGCAAACCAAACCCAGTGATATATAAATGAATAATTGATCATAAACAACTTGGCTTAATTCCAGGCGTACAGGATCAATTTAACATTAGAAAATTAATCAGTATAACTCATCATATGGGCAGACTAAAAGAAAAATCATGTAATAATCTCAAGATTAATAAGGAAGCATTTGCTGAAAGTCAGTGGATAAAACCCTTAGCAAGCTAGATACACAAGGCAAGTTCTTTAATCTGGTAACAGGTATCTAAAACATTCATCTAACATCATAATCAATTGTACGATACTGAATGCTTTCCCCTGATTTTCCCAGTTTTACTGGGTGCCGTAGCCAATGCAATGAGGCAAGAAAAGGAAATAAAAGATATAAGGATTGGGAAGAAAGCTTTCATTATTCACAGACTTCCATATTGTATATGGAGAAAATCCCAAAGATTCATATTATGAGGAAAATAAAAAAGTGAATATATTGAAGCCAATGTACTTTACTGTATTGCATGCTAGATTTCAATGAACAAAAAGTTTTAAATCATCCATTTGTACCATATGCATAAGCCTTCTAACCTTTCTCCTACTTCTGCCTTCTTCAGATCCATACTCCACCGTGTAGCCCAACAGATCTTCCTAAAATAACAGCTCCGTTGTATTCTATGGCCTCAAACCCATGAATGATGTCTACCGGATGTCCCTGTCTACCTGTTCAGCCTCTTCTCCTGCCCCTCTCACTGCTCAGGCTCCAGACATGCAAGTTTGTTTGTAAATATCCCTAATGAGTTACTTTCTACCTCAGGGCCTTTGCACACACTTTAACCTAGTTCATTCTTCATATCAGCTCAAAACCTCGCTTCCTCAATGGAGCTCTCCCTAACTTCCCCCATGTTTCCAGACATTCTTCTTTATAGCATTTATATTTATTATGACTTTATGCTGCTCTTTCCCACTAGACTGTAAGCACCATGAGGGCAGAGACCACTTCTATATTTCTCACCACCTTATTCATAGCACCTGTCTTGATCCTTGATACGTAATTAATGCTTCATGAATATCTGTTGAATGAATGAGTCAAAACAAAGTCAGAAGAATCCCATTCGGCTGTCAGCCAATCTGATTCGTTCCTTAAAGCTTGGAGTGATGAATATTTCCATGAATAGAATTGGTGCAAGAATGGGTAGTTGGATGTTACTGGGAAATCCAGCAGTATGCGAGGTCTTGCACAGAGCCCTGTACTATGTACAGTAAAGGGGGCTGCACACCCCTGCCCAGAAATGGCCCACCAGCTGGGGCTGAGCACTCAGTTTGCCATTTTAAATGTCAGTGTTAATTCTTTTTAATTAAGCTTTTCTATTCTGAGATCATTATAAGTTTACACTAGTTGTAAGAAACAACAGAGAGATCCTGTGTATTCTTTACCCAGTTTCCCCAATGATAACTTAGTACAAAACTTTCATACAATTTCACCACCAGGATATTGACGTTGGTACGGTCAAAGCATTTCCACCACCACATGGATCCCACGTGTGGCTCTCTTATACCCACACCCACCTCCTCACTCCCCACCCAGCCTCAATTCCTGGGACCACTAATCCAGGCTTCATTTCTATTTTTATTTATTCCAGTTTTATCGAGAAATAATTGATATACACCACTGAATAAGTTTAAGGGGCACAGCACACTTTAATAAAACTTTGGATATTTTTTAAAAAATGGTAATATCTAATTTCTTGGGATTGGCTTTTTTCACTCAGCATTAACCCTGAAGATAAAACCAGTTTACTACGCACATCCCTAGTCCCTCCTTTTGTCTGCTGAGTGGCATGTCATACGTGTACTCCAGGTTGTTTAACCATTCACCTGGTGAAGGACATATGGGCTGTTCCCAGGTTGTAGCTCTTCCAAATAAACCTGCAAAGAACAATGATGCTTGCACAGGTTTTTATGTGAACGGAAGTTTTTCTTTCTCTGGAATAAATGTGAGGATTGATACTGCTAGGTCAGATGGGATGTGGAACTGCCAAACTGCCTTGCAAAGTGGCTCTGCCATTTTACATCCCCACCATGAGTGCAGGAGTGAGCCCGTCTCTCTGCATCTTCACCAGCACTCGGTGCTATCATTTTTTTAACCATTCTAAAAAGTACTGGTGACCTCTCATTGCGGTTTTAATGGACACTATCCTAGTGACTAATGATGTTGACTGTTTTTTCACGTACTTATTTGCCATCTGTATATTCTCTTCAGTAAAATGTCTGCTAATAACTTTTTGTCCATTTTCTAATGGAATTGTTGGTTTTTGTTTACTTTTATTAATTTTTTGCTATGGAGTTTTGAGATTTCTTTATATATTCCAGGTACTAGTCTTTTGTCACATATGTGGTTTACAAATATTTTCTCTCATTCTTTAGCTCGTCTTTTCTTCAAATGAGCTCTTACCAAAAAACAGTTTTATTTTAATTAGTTCCACTTATCAATTTTTCCCAGATACAAATCATGCTTTTGATGTCAAGTGTGTGTTAAATTTTTACTTTTGACTCTACTCACATTCATCAGTGCTCACAAATCAGTTCAGATTCCTGACAAAAGTGTTCAAACCAACACTAGGTAGATAAACATATAAGTACACTTGATTCTGTTTCCGGCCGCAGAGAGTTTCTTGGTAGCACAAAAAAATCTGGGGGGAAAATCTGTTTTGTTTTGCAAGTTTTAGTGGCACTCTTCATTTATTTTTTAGAAGTAGGAAATTTTTAAATTATGTTTTCAATCAGGATGATGGGTAGTTGCTTAAAGATGGGACATAGGAAGTACATGCTCAAACTATTAAACAGATGTAAGACAGCAGAACGGTCTGCATCGACAGCCTGCATAAACACGCCCTGCCCTCCAGGCCCCTCATGGAACCTGCCGGAGGAGAGCAAGGGAGGGCTTCCCCAGGTGCAGCCAGTGGCCACCTGGAACGTGTGAGACATACTCAGGCACGTATGTAATAGGTGCCTTTATCATTGCAGAGCCACAAAGAGCTAAAATGCAGGATCTCTTGCACAAGAAAGTTCTGAATAATATCTACAAATGACCATCACTTCTATGATGTTTAAAGACGCCAACTGCTGTGGGCAGCCAGTCTCTAAGATGGCCCCAGCGACTCACTGCTCCTGATGTCTGCACTCTTGTGTAACCTTGACCCTTTGAGAGCGGGCTAGACCTCCTGACGCCCTTCTAACAGAGTGTGGCAAACGTGATGTGATGACGTTCCTGCTGAGAGCAGGTTGCAAAAAGATGACCGCCTTACTTGCCCTCCCTCCTCTCCCCGCTCCCCATCTGTCCATCTCCTTTTCCCTCTTCTTTCTCCCTGTTCCCTCTCTTCTTCTCTCCTACTTTCCCCTCCCTCATCTGCCCTCTCTGCTTCCCCTCCCTCTTTCCCATCACCCTCCTTACACTCTCCCTCTTTTCCTTTTTCTCCTCCTCTCTTTTCCTCCCCTCTCTGTCCCGTTGTGAGTTGTCTTAAGGCGAGGCACACATTGCAATGAAATGCTACCTTCAGCCAAGAGCTAATGAGGCTCCGAGGCCAATAGCCATGTGAGTGAGCTCTTAAAAGGATCTTCTAAGGACTCCCAAAGGCCACCTGAGTGAGCTTGGAGCAGATCCTCCCTCGGCCAAGCCTTAGGTGACTGCAGCCTTGAGCAAGCCCACGCCAGAAGCATCAGCCCGGCTGCACCAGGACTCCTCACCCAGGCCTGTGAGATCATAAATGCTTGTTGGTTTAAGCCATTACATTTAAGGGTCATTTTTATGTTATCACAGATGACTAAGACATTACAAATGCTCCATATATAGCTAAAATGTTTAAGGTATATCAATCACCAGATTTTTTGGTAACAAAAAAAGAAAAGTCTTGTCTAGAAATTAATATAAAGAGACACATTTAAATGCGCACGCGCGCACACACACAATGCTTGAAGCTTCCTTTAAGAATCAGTTTCAGAATCACCTTTGAAGGTGAGGCTCACAACCAGGCAATAGACTGGGGAAAGCATGGCTGAATCTATTTGAGATAAAAATAAAAAGAGGACGCCTCATTGAAGGATGCCCTCAAAGAGGACATGTTCATGTACTTAAAAATGGACTTGAACCTTGGTAAGCCCGGTGTTTTATTCTGCAATGGTAAGCAAACAAGGGAATTAACACCTGGCCATTTTATACATTTCTCCTGTGTATTACACGACAGCGAGACCTGTGAAGGCATTCATTTGCAAAATATTTCAAATGAAAATAACTGGGGAGGAAATTGTCAACAAGATCTGGATGGATGTTGCGGGGACGGGTCTGAATGTAAGACGGACACACTGCAGGGCGGAGCAGAGGGGTCTGCACCAAGAACTGTGCTGTCCACTGTCCTAGCAGGTGGAGTGTAGTTTAGTAATAAAAGCGAGCCCTGACCTCTGCCTCTTTTATTTCTTGGCGGGGTGGTATAAAATGGAGAAAAATATTTAAAAGTCACCTTTGTAGTCATATCTGCAATAAAAGGAGCAGTGGATTTGAAAGCTTGCCCTGCTTCAGAGATATACACTGGCCTATTCAATGAGGCACATTGATGGTCTCAGTGAAATTGCTATCATTCCTCATTGGGGGAAAACACACATAAGGAATAACTAAGTTTTATAAAATCTCGCCTAAAACCTCATCTAGACCTTAATCTGGAAAGAAATCTGATTAGAGCCACACTTACTACAGGACAAACAGGTTTAATGTGGCAATTTCCCAAGGCATTAACATTTTTTAAAGGAATTGATCTCTAAGGGCATCATTCCTACCCAGCTCTTCACAGCCTCTTCAAACAGCCCCATGAATTCCTTCCCCTCCCTTTGACTCCCCTAAAGAAAAGGAAATGTAACTCGGATTATGTGTTCCTTGTTGGAAACCCCGGGGACTTTTCCCCACAGATGGGATGTACTCAAGACTGACCCCAAACTAGCCATGTTCTGCCCAGAAGGCTGATGTGGGAACCTCAGGGTCAACTCAAAAGCAACCCGTTCCTTTGTAGATGAGAAACATAAGCCGAGTGCCTCTCAGAAATGAGAAGATCGCTATTAACACTCCGCAGGCCTGGAGCTCACTGGAGCCTTTGAAGAAGCTGAGCCAGCCTCACACCTGCATGCAGACAGCCCGGGTCCCTGGAGTCCATTCCCCACACAGGGCCCAGTGCTGCTTTGCGGAAGGGCCTTTGTGTAAAGCTTTCCTTACTAGCAATCCTTCGTGGTTGCACAGTGGCTCTGAAACCTAGCTGCCATCACGGGCTGAGTTATAAACCTCCCAGTGTTTAGTCCTTACCCCTTACCAACTTAGTACAAATCTCTGGGGTGAGACCTCAAATCAGTATTTTCTTAAACTCCCCTCTTTTTTCCCCCAAGGTTGAGAACCACTGGGCTGCATCATTCATTCTTTCATTAAAATACTTCCTGAATATCATTATAGATGGCCTCTGGGTAACTCCCCAACCCCCCCCCCCCCAGCTCTTTAGTTAAGTCATGCATCTGTATGTCTGTCTGCCTCTAATTCTAGCACTGAATGCATGGATGCATGGATGGATGGATGGATAGATGGGTGAAGGAATGGCCTTTCTCATCTATCTGTCTCCTCCTGGCTTAGTTATACGGGAAGGAGTCCTAATGCTTACAGACAGCCCTGTGCTGGTTAACCCAAGAACCATCACACTTACATGGTGGTATGCACAAAAACCAAGCAGTAAAGGGGAGTGATGGGGAAGAAATCCAATCTCAGGAGGTTTCCTTGGCAAACAACCTAAAGAGCAGCACAAAGCACAGTCCCAAGGGGCCAGTGCATCACCTCTTACTCTGCACTCTCACCAAATGCTCGTGCGCTGAGACACCGCGTATTTGCGCTGAATCGTGTACAAAATATGCATGGTCATCTCACACTTGCTGAAACAGCTCTTCCCTTCAAGGCTGACACCTCACCTGCCTCCCTGACCCGCTGCCGAGTGGGGTACATGCTGTGGGACATGGAGTTCAATTGGCTACACACCATGGGCACTTATCTATAAAGAACCGTAATAGTTGAAGATGTACTTTAGCTTGTAACAGAAACCTATCAGACTTCCTTTCATCACAGTGATTATAGTGATAGGAATTCTCATCTGAAAGATCAAGGCAAGCGTGCGCCTTTTTAAAAGCAGAAGTATTCAATACATAAGAGGCTAGATGAGGAAAAGAAACCAGGATGGGGAGCAGGAAATACTGTTGAGTGGACAACTCAGCCAGAGGTCTCTGCCGCCCATGATCGCCTCCGTTACGTCTGCAGGGTGGCGCTCGCTTGCACCTGTGTCTTTCCCTACGTCACAGGGTGGGGACTGTGGCCAAGCGTGCTTGCGCCCCTCACTGTGCCCAGCACCGTGCCTTACACGGGAATTTTGAATAGAGACCATTTTCTCCTATTGCGTTACCAAGCCCCATTGAGGTTAAAGGCAGGTGACAAAGGAGTGAGCCCATAAAACAATTCAGGTCATTGCTAAAAATATAAAATTGATAGCATCCTCAGGAGCAGCCTAAATATATGAGGTGTCATGTTCCCTCCTCCCCCTCCTGCTCCCGCCTGACCATCCTGCTCCTTCTCCCCGACAAACAGCAACCAGGGCCAGGCCCCAACTCCTCTCCCACCAGCCTGGCCACTGGTGACAGATCCGGGCCGGCACCTAAGTCACAAGGGATTTGAGAGATCTCTTGACGTAGTGCTCAGCCCTCTCGAAACAAGCGTTTGGGGGTTTTCAGGGAATTAGCTCTGACAAAACATCACACAGACCTCATCTCATTGTGACCACCGGCTTGAGAAGGCGCGGAAGTCACCCTGCCCTTCTGGCCCAGCTGCATACGCCACAGCATGGGGTCCCTGCAGCATGGGGTCCCTGCAGCCTGGGGTCCCTGCAGCATGGGGTCCCTGCAGAGCACAGGGCCCCTGCCTGCCCCCTACCACCAGCCCCAGGCCCAATGAGGAGCCTGCGGACTGGGGGCCCCACACAGAGCCTCTGTGGTTTAAAAGGATGGGACCTCAGGAAACGGGCAGACGAGGAGCGTCTCAGCCACACAGCAGATCTTTTCTCAGTTCAAAAAAATGTGTTCTCACTTAAGAATGCTAATGGCCCGTGCACAGAAATAAAATCCCTGACCTACTTTGACGCTGAACTTATTAAACAAGCCAACCTTATTACTCAGAAGAGACTGTGAAACAGCAGAATAAAGCCCAAATGGAATCTGCCCCAGCCTTCGGTGACAGGAACTGTCAAGAAAAGCACAAAGGAGATGGAGAGCCCTGGGTGGGAGGCAGGAGCTGGGTTCATGTCCAGCTCTCCCTCCCACTCTCGCTGGGTCACCCGGGAAACATCACTGTCCCTCTCTGAGCCTCAGGACCTCATCTAGGGCCGGGCAAGGCGCTCTCTGAGGTCCCTTCTATCTGTGATTCTTTTTTTTTTTTTTAAGAATTTAATATTAAAATGAAAACAGAAAAAAATAATCAATTATTCAGGGCATATTATGCCAGACACCATGAGACAGGTGAGGGACTGAGACATACCCTGTGCCTCCAAGGAGCCCGGAGCAGAGCAGAGCGAGGGGGGCGGGCCATACTGATTAATGCATTCGAGCCTCACAGCAATCTGAAAGCCGCCACAAGGCTGGAGCAGACATAACACAACTTGTGTCTGCAACAAGAATTCCCTCTGGCAATCCACCTGACAACTTCGGTTTAGTTGAATGAATCTTTCAGTGCATTTTAAACCGCGGCACAGCCACGAGTGGCCATCCGCAAGTTATAATCAAATTTATCACACTGGGAAGGAAGAGAGCCGCGATACATTTCCATGGGGGTTTAGGGCAATAACGTGAGTCATTCCTGCTCATTCTGGGGAAAATCCTGGAGCTGCAAAGTACATTATCCAAACAAGAACGGAGCGAGGCAGGAAAGGTTACTGATGTAGCAGTAGGCGTCAGTAACCCACACAATGTCGGTTAGTCAGTCATGATGGATGCCACTGTGGGACGCGTAATGATGCTCCTCGGGAAATGTCACGGTGCTCGTCATTGGAGGGCCCCTCTCCGTCCAGTTCAGGCACAGAGATTCCCTCCCCTTCATTGTGTCTCCTGGACTCGCTGCCTGCCCAGAGCTCAGTAAACAAAGCCAGTGGGGAGAAGCGATTCCCCAGAAGGAATAAGTGGATATGGGCTTTGGGTACAGAATTGCAATCACCCGTAGGGTGAATTTGGACTCTGGAGTTGAATACAGCAGGAACAAGGCAGAGTAAGATGTGGAAAGTCTTGCAGAGACCAGATGTCCCGAGACCTGAGATTGTGAGGTCCTCAGGGTAGGATTTGAGGGATCCAGGCCAGAGGCATCTGGATCCCAAGCTTTGGAGATATGTGCAGTGCCCAAAGGTCCTGTCAGACAACTAGAACCAAGAGTATTTTTTCTCCCCATTTTATAGAGATGAACACCGAGGTTCCGAGAGATAGGCCCAAGGCCCCTATTAAGTGGCAAAGACAGCATGGGAGTGTGTGTGAAGCCTCACATCACTGAAGTTAACCCCAACCCTAACCTGAGAGTGGCCCCAACTGACAGCCGGCAAAGATGGGGACTTCAGACCTGTAATCACAAGGAACAGATTTTGGTCAACTACAAGAATGAATGTGGAAGTAGATTTTTCCCTGGTGCCCAAAGGTGAGAATCCAGTTGGCTAGCGCCTTGATTTCAGCCTCGGGATCTCCTGAATGGCCACCCAGCCACACTGCGCCCAGGATTCGGACCTGCAGAACTCTAAGATAGTCATGCATCACCTTAAGCCACCAAGTTTTGGGAAATTTTATGCAGGAATAGAAAACCTATACAGGCCCGGCTGGTGTGGCTCGGTGGTTGAGTAGTCAGCACACATCCTGGGGTGCAGCTCAATCCCCAGTTGGGGGTGTACAGGAGGCAGCTGATCCATGATTCTCCACATCATTGATGCTCTATCTCTCTTTCCCTCTCCCTTCCTCTCTGAAATCATTTAAATATATAAGTAAAGGTAGGCTCATTCATGTCTAAAATTGTTAAACATAAATATGTCAGAGGCCATTAAAGAACACACAAAATATATGCAATGTAACATTAACTTAAAAAACATGTGAAATAAAAATGGTACTTTCTCCCAATGGCATCTTTGCCAAACACATGCCTATGTGGATGAATTTAAAAAAGCAAAGAGACTTCAGATGTGCTAGGGTGATAAGACTGTAGGTTCAAAGTTGTCTTTAGTCTCTGGTATCATTTTAAGAATTTTAAAAAGTTATAAAATAACAAGATTTTTTTGTGCCTTCAGCCCACACTGAACAGACCAGTCTTGGAATGAGCACAGTCTCCCAAGATTTCAAGCTACTTGAAAAACAGGGCCACCTAGAGCCAAGGTTTCCTAAAATTCCATCAGAGAGAGGGAGTTTCTTAGTTCGAGTAATATATCATCACAGCACAAATGACTTTTCTCTGGAACTTCCACACAAGCCTTCCCTGCGGCCATGCACCTCGCTGCCCGGGGAAGACACAGAGACACCTTCCCTCTGGGTAAGCGTGCGCGCTGTGGTGCGCGCAGTGGTGGCTGGGTGCTCTACACTTCCCACACTCACAAAGTCCTTTTCCCGTCAGGGTGCCGACTCACTCTTTCTCTCTATTTGACTTTACAATCTCTCCATCACTGCCCTCCTAAGTGACCATGAACCAGCTGCTTAATGTCCTGTGGCCTCCATTTCCTATCAGAATGAATAAATCAGGAAGACAATTGCTCAATAAATAATACTTCCCCGGCTTTCCTCTTTATTTGCTGTGTGCCTTGAGGAGACATTTCATCTCTGAGAGTTTTAGTTTCATAACCTGAAAAATGTGTTGTAACTACCCACACCTCCTCCACAGGGATATTGTCAGGAATGGCATGAACAAGAACTGCACTGTCAAAGGTCAGGGCCCAGAGAGGGGGACACCAAATTCCATCCACAGCAGAGAACGGGCAGCAATACCCATTGAGACCACCAGGAGGAGGTGTGGAGACAGGCAGCTGCCCCAGGTAAGTGACAGCCATGTGACCCATGTAAACTCAGAGGGATGCTGGGCTTGCTTTCCTTACTAAAAGACGAGTGAAAAGTCACTTCTGTTTCCTAGATAGAAATGTTCAGAGGCAGTTCTCAGGTTCCCTACATCCCCTTTTTCTCTTTGTCACGGTCACCCGCAAAATTTCAGATAGTGGCTGCTCCACCATCCTGGGTCTCAGAAAGAAAGACCAAGTATAGAGTAAAGCCCTACCCAAGCTCATGGCCAAGTCATGTGAACAAAACGTAACCCGTGCTGTTTGTTTGTCATGCAGCATCAGCTGGTGCATCCTAGCGAGTAGGCTTAATGTTTCCCTCCCTATTTTACAAGCGGGGATATTGAGGCTGAGGGGTTAACTGGTTGGCTCACATTCACATAACTACTGAGTCCTAATGACAGGACTGAGACCCAAGCTCAGGTGGCCTCCCTCCAGAACCACGACTCGTATCCACCGGGAAGACGCTCCTTGTCCTTTGTGCCTGAGCGATCGGACACTGCGTTCAAGGGGAAGCAGGGATGTCAGCAGGAGTCTCCCTTCACCGTGAGGAGACTGTGTGCCCTCTCTACCTGGACGAGCGAGTCAGAAGCACTGTGAGAGATGCCACGTACAGGGGCATTTTGACTAAGATAGGGATGTCACTAGGTAAAGAATCTGAAACAACATTTCTTTTGTCCCCTGAAGAGGCTTCTGCTCCCAGGTGCCAATGTGACCCCTTTCTGCACGTCTCCCAGGGTCTAATTATGAGCTCTGCCCAGCCTGGATGCCGGCTTAGTTTTTCTCAGGCTGCAGCTGGCTTGCCAGTGGCTACCCTAACTCTTATTTTAAGAGAAGCAAACATCGCAATGCAGCCCGGAAAAGAGACCCCTACAGAGAGCTTTGGGTACGGAGGCAGGTTCTGTGTGCTTCTCTAATGAGGCGAGCATGTACCTGGCGAGGACATGCTTTGCCAGGGGCCACGCACATCTGGGTGTCCTGAGGTTCTGCCGACCCCCAGGCTGAGCAGCGAAGGCACCGCAGCTCACAATCAGCATGATCTTGGTCGTATCTCCCAGCCTCCGATTCTCTATCCGTAACACGAGGGAAAGGGAAAAGGTGATCTATAAAACGATTTCCAGCTTGAAAATGCAACCATCAAAATGGATGCCAACTCTCACACATTGCTGGTAGGCATGTAAATTAGTGCAGCCTCTATGTGGAATAAGTTGGCAATATCCATCAACGTTAAAAATGTTCAGCAACCCCAGGCCTGGAAAGTGATATTGAAGACACGCTAGCACAACCAAGAGACTTTTGCACAAGGTTATCCGTTGCAGTATTGTTTGATAGCAAACGACTAGAAGCAAACCAAATGCTCATCCATAGGAACCAGTTAAGTGAATGGTGGCTCATCCATACAAGGGAACACCCCGGAGCTATTAGAAAGGAAGAGGAAGCTCATTCAGTCTAAATCCAGAATGATGTGCAAGACGCACTGCGTGCAAGGAAAAGTAAGACTTAAAAAGCTCGTGTAATCTGTTACAATTCATGCAAGAAAAAGAAGACAGTGGAACGGGATGTGATTAATACACACATAAACACCTCCGGAAAGATACACAAGAAAATAGTAATACGGATAACACTGATCATCTCCAGGGCAGGGGACCGTGTGGCTGGGGTGAGGAGCAGAAGGACAAATGTTCAGTGTACAGTGGACTCTTGAACAACACAGGGGTTGGGGGTGCCAATGCTCATGCAGTCAAAAATCTGCTTACAACTTTTGACTCCCCAAAATTGAATGACTAATAGCCTACTTTTGACTGGAAGCCTTACCAATAACACAAACAATTAATTAACACGTATTTTACATATTATGTGTATTATGCAGTAGGTTTACAGTTGTGAGTACACTAAACAGTTTATTCTTATGTTTTTATTTAATTATTGTATTCTTTACCATATGAACAACTATAAATTTACTTTTGCCCAACCCTGTATACTGTATTCTTACAACAAAGTAGGTTAGAGAAAATAAATGTTTTTAAGAAAATCATGAGAGAAAATACATTTACAGCATTTATTGAGAAAAAATCTACATATAAGTGGATCTGCGCAGTTCAAACCTCTGTTGCTCAGGGTCAGCTGTATATTCGTTTCTGTCTTTTGATTTTTGAACCACTTAAAGTATAGTACCTCCAAAAAATAAATAAGGAATGATAGTACAATTTTTTAACTGCTGCCAGCCAAGGGTTGAATGAGAATCAAGAAAATGCTTGTGAGCACATTGGGAGGGTTCTGAAGGATCTCACATACCTTCTTCCGGGAGCCCAGCACCCAAATGCTTCTCCTGAAAAAAAAAAAAAAAAGAACTTCCTTCTTCCCAATATACATTGTGCCATCTGCCTTGCTGCCACCCCCTGCTCCTGAGAAATTTCACCATACACCTAAAGGCAACTCTTAAGACTCCTTTAACATTTTCTTTTCATTTTGAGGAAATGTATTTAAGTACAGGAGACAGGAACTATTGAAAGGAGTAAGCAAGAGTAGATATAGACAGAGTTCTAATTCCCCATAAGGCTGTTGGACAAGCCCCTTGCCTTCTCAGGGCCTCAGTTTCTCCACTGGTTCAACAAGGGCCATAGAAAAAGTAGGTGATGGCCTCAGGTCACCTTCCTCCCAGATTTATCTTTCTAGAGTGTGAAGAATCACATGGATAGAGCAAACGCAAGACCACATCCTAGAGGGAGCTTTGGATCTGTTACCTAACATGTGTTGTCATCTGACAACATCCCAGATGGACCAAAGAGTGTCCTGAGGGTGGCTTCTAGCCCCCAGGAGAGGAAAGTGAAGTCCAAGCAGAGCATGGCCATCTCGCTGAATTGAGGAGGCAGAAGCCGAGCTATAGGGCTGTGGAGGTGGCTGGAATTTGTAAGGCAGGTTGTCAGAAAGGACACCTGAGAACCCACTGCCAGTCTTTGGAAGATCGCTGGCCTGCATATAAGCAAAGCAAAACTCTGTAAGGTCTAAAAGAGAGTAGCTGACACAGAGCTGGGAGCTAAACAGAAATGCCAGGGGTTGCACAAGACTGGGAAACAATGGATCCTAGTCCAGCTGCCGGGGAGATTCAGTTACGACCCTAGAAAGAACCAATCACAAAATTGAGCATCACATCTGAAAGTAAGGACCACACACCAAGATGACTGAGAAAATTGAAGCAGATCCATTCTTACAAAGAAGAAACAATCTTGATAGTTCCAGAAGGATGGGCCAGTAATTCAACTGCCTGCCAGGATACAATTCAATACCATTTAAAGCAAATTGACATAATCAATTTTATTAACAACAGTTCTTTTGTGAAGAAGGAGGAACACACACACACTCAAAAGAACAGAATCCAAGATGATTCAGATGTTAAAATCTGAAGATACAACTTTAAAATAACTAGTATAAATGTACTGAAGGTTTTAAAGAAAATTTGGACAGAGTGAGAGAACAAATAAATCACAGCAGAGGAATGGGAAGTAATGTTTTAGGAATGAAAAGTACCACATCTACAATGAAAAGTTTACTCTGGGCTTAGCAATGGTTCAGAGAGTGTAAAAGAAAGCATCACTGAACATGAAAACAGATAAACAGAAATCTGAATTACACAGGGAGAAATTATTAAGAAGTAAAGAGACTCAGTCACCTGTGAGATAATATCAAGTGGTCTAATCTAATATATAAAAGGCCAGGGTTGTAACAACCGATCACGACCAACCAACCCAGCACTGACTGCCCAACTGCAGCCTGGCGACCCAGCACTGACTGCCCAGGGGGCTGAGACCCAGAGAGAGAGGCAGGGTCTGATCCGCAGCCTCAGTGGCAGTTGTTGATCAATACTTGCCTCTCTCTTTCTCTCCCTCTTTCTTTCTGAGCTTCACCAGCAGCCAGACTTTTCTTTCTCACCAGGCCTCCGGGGGCTGCTGTTAAGCCCCACCTCTCTGACCAGGCCCAGAGATAGGCCCGGAGATGCTGACTGGCATAGGAACTGACCAATCAGAACCAAATGTGGGTGCTGTGAAGAACCAATGGCTGTCTAGGAGGTGGAGATTTTTACACTGACTGGCATAGGAACTGACCAATCAGAACCAAATCTGGGTGCTGTGGAGAGCCAATGGCTGCCTAGGAGGCGAAGCTTTGGATGCTAACCGACATAGAAACCGACCAATCAGAACCAAATCTGGGTGCTGTGGGGAGCCAATGGCTGCCTAGGAGGCAGAGCTTTTGATGTGGGAGAGATCAGGCCTGCAGGGGAGGGCAGTTGGGGGCAAGATCAGGCCAGCAGGGGAGGCTGTTGGGAGCGAGATCAGGCCAGCAGGGGAGGGCCATTGGGGGCAACCAGGCCAGCAGGGAAGGGCAGTTAGGGGCAATCAGGCTGACAGGGGAGGGCAGTTAGGGGCAATCAGGCTGACAGGGGAGGGCAGTTAGGGGTGATCAGGCTGGCAGGCAGAGGCAGTTAGGAGAAATCAGGCAGGCAGGCAGGTGAACAGTTAGGAGCCAGCGGTCCTAGATTGTGAGAGGGATCTCTGACTGCTGGTTTGTTTAGGCCTGATCCCTGTGGCAATCAGACATCCCAAGGGGTCCCAATTGGAGAGGGTGCAGGCAGAGCTGAGGGAACCCTGCCCCTCCGTGCATGAATTTCGTGCACCAGGCCTCTAGTCTATATAATAAAAGCCCAGCAACCATTATGGCAGAATGACCAGAATGACCAGTAGCTATGATGTGCACTGACCACCAAGGGGCAGACACTCAATGCAGGAGCTGCCCCCTGGTGGTCAGTGCACTCCCACAGGGGGAGCACTGCTCAGCCAGAAGCTGGGCTCACAGCTGGCAAGTGCAGCAGCAGTGGTGGGAGCCTCTCCCACCTCTGCGGCAGCGCTAAGGAGCAGAGAGATGAGCAGTAAGGAGAAGCGAGCAGGTGGGCAGTAGAAGTGAGGGGTCCCAGACTGTGAGAGGGTGCAGGCTGGGCTGAGGGACGCCCCCCTCTGCCAAGTGCATGAATTTCGTGCACCAGGACTCTAGTATATATACATTGAGTGGCAAGATTATTATGATCTCTGAACACATAATAATCTGGCCACTCAGTGTACTTCTCTTGAGTACCTCATTTATTTAATATCAAAGATACTATAAATTGTGCGCCTGATCAGTTTTCCCCTTTGCACTGGCTGATAGAAAACTCAAGGCAAATAGGTGGTTGATCTCCAGCAACAGTCTAGAATACTTTTGGTACCCATTTGAAATACAAATACACTGAGTGGCCAGATTATTATGCGTTCAGAGATCATAATAATCTGGCCACTCAGTGTATATGAGACAGAGCTGAGAAAATGGACATAAAATGTATTTAAAGGAATAATGTAGCAATGCCACAAAAATAACAACCAAAAATAGAGAAACCATTTTAACACTGTTCAGAAATTTTTCTAAAAACCTTAATGAATCGAGAGACATTCCTCATTCATGGGTTGGACAATTCAATTTATTAAGTGGCAAATTCTCCCAAAATTACTCTAGAGACTCAGTGTAAATTTTGGTCAAAATCCCCAAAGCCTTTTTGTTTTATAATTTATGTATTGAGGCTAAAAATCGTTAAGGAAATGCAAAGAATCTAGTAGAGTTAAACCAACCTTGATAAACAAGAGCATGTGTATGAGAGCAGGGGTACATGGGAACTCTGATTCTTCCTATTCAATTGTGATGTGAACCTAACACTGCTCTAAAATTAACATCCTTTTTAAATGCTTGTGCACTGGGGCTTTCCTTTTTGCTCTTCTGTCATCGTCATAACAGTCTTCTAGTTGAATAACAGTTCTTTCCATTCTTGGTCCCAGAATAAAAACAGAGCAGAGATCTAAGCTATTCTATCCACAGCTTGAATAGAGCTCTTCTGATCAACCCAGCCTGGATCAACTGACCTCTAGCTCGCCCACAGACATGTGAGGAAGTAAATAATTGCTGTTTGTTGATTTTTTTCTATAAAAAGCAGAGTTGTAGGAATAATTTCAAGATTTATGATAAAGCTATGTGTTAATCAGTACAATGAGATATCTAAATAACAATGAACAAATAGATCAACAGAAAAGAACAGAGAATCCAGAAATGGACCCAGACATTTACAGACACCTGATAAATTACAAATATTTAACAGCAATAAATTGGGGGTAAATTATCTTTTTAATAATGGTACTAGGTCAGTTGACATCCACATGGATAAAATGAACTCTGGTCTCTATATGATACCTTATATAAACATCAATTCTAGATGACTCACATAGATATACATATGAAATGTAGAATAATAGAGCTTCTAAAAGATAACATAGGAGAGTAAACTTTTGATGTGTAACACAAGTATTTCTTAAATATGGCAAAAAATTAAACAAATGAAAAGACTGATAATTAGATTGCATTAAAATTAAAACCATTTCTATTCATCAACACACTACCAATTATAAGAAAAGAGAAGCCATAGAACATTATATATATACTAGAGGCCTGGTGCACGAAAATTCGTGCACTCAGGAGGGAGCGTCCCCCAGCCCGGCCTGAGCCCTCTTACAGTCCGGGACCCCTCGGGGGATGTCCGACTGATGGCTTAGGCCCACTCTCCAGGAGATAGGGCCTAAGCTATCAGTCAGACCTCCCTCTGGCAGCCTGGGAGCCTTTGGGGGATGTCCGACTAATGGCTTAGGCCCACTCCACGTGGGGAACTGGCCTAAGCCATTAGTTGGACATCCTTAGCACTGCCATGGAGGCGGGATAGGCTCCCACCACCGCCGCTGCACTGGCCAACCATGAGCCAGCTTCTGGTTGAGCAGCGCTCCCCCTGTGGGAGCGCACTGACCGCCAGGGTGCAGCTCCTGCATTGAGCGTCTGCCCCCTGGTGGTCAGTGCACATCATAGCGACTGGTCATTCCAGGTCGTTCTGCTGTTAGGGTCAATTTGCATATTATCCTTTTATTACATAGGAGATACACACACACGCACACACACATATACACACACACACTAGAGGCCCAGTGCGTGAAATACATGCATGCGTAGGGTCCCTAGGTCTGACCGGCGGTCAGGGCCGATCTGTGGGGTGACCGGCAGGGCAATTGCGGGACCCCCGCTGGCACCCACCTTGGCTGACCTGGCACCACCTGCTTGCCAGCCTCCACCCCCCGCCCGCCACCCCTGGTTGCCTTCCTCTGTGGGGCAACCAGGGGGGCGATCAGGGGGCCCCTGCTGACACCTTCCTTGGATGGCCTGGAGCCTGTGGGCTGGGGGCAGCTCCTGTGTTGAGCGTTTGCCCCCTGATGGTCAGTGCGCATCATAGCGACTGGTCGTTCTGCTATTCGGTTGATTTGCATATTAGGCTTTTATTATATATGATGATATATATACATATATATGTCAAGGACTCATATACAGGAGATATAAAGAACTTTTATAAATCAGTAAAATACAACTCAATTTTTTAAAAGGAAAAATACTTGAATAGGCAAATTCTAAAAGAGGTTATGTAAATGACAAAGTATATATGTGTAAAGATGATCCACTGGCCCTCACCTTTGTGCAAAGGTTCTCATCACGATATAGTGTACAGAAGATGTGTAGAATTGTACCTCTGAAGCCTGTATAATTTTGTTAACCTGTGTCACCCCAATATATTCAATAAAAACTATTAAAAAATACAATACAACCACAATGAACTATCACCATATACCTAAAAGAATGGCTAATGTTAAAAGACTGATTACATTAATTTGTAATTAATACTGTCTTGCATTTAACCCCCAAAAAAACAAATTCCACTCCTACTTGTGTCTCCAAGAGAAATTGAGCCTAATACTACCAAAAACACATATCGAATATTCATGGTAGCATGGTTCATTACACCTAAAACAGGAAACAGCCCAGATGTCTGTCAGCAGTAGAATAGATGCATTTTGAATAGAATAGATACACATAAAAAATGCTATTCCAGAATGAAAAATGAACTCTTGCTATACACACATGGATGAGACTCACAAATATAATTTCAAATGGAAGAAATAAGACAAAAAATACATACTTTATAAATCTATCTATATAAATCCAAAACCAGGAAAAACTTCCCTAGTGGTTAGAATGCTTTTAGGATGGAGAATTAAGGACTTGGAGAGGATACAGAAGGTTTTCTGTGGTGCTGATACATTCTATATCTGGATCAGTATGCACTTAATGTTAGTATATTCTGTTACTGTGTGCCTTTTTGCATTTATGTCATGCTCCAAAATAAAAGTTTTACCTCTCTTGCCCCTGAAAAGGCACTGCAAAGGTCCAGTTGAGAACTGGTGAGAGTTGATACAATGCTAATAATGATGGTAGGAAATAGATAGTCAAGAAATATTCAGGTGATACATTGAAAGGACCATTTTGATCGATGAGATATGTGGATGGGGTGGGGGAAGAAATGAGGAAAAGGTAAGAATCCAACATAATCTTTCTGCTATTAGTGATGAAATGAATGGTGGGACCATTAGCGGAAATCAAAAATTCAGGAAGAACATCTTGAACTTAAGGTGCCTGTGGCAATTCACAGGACTATCTCTGGCAGCTAGTTAATTGGGAGTTCAGTAGAACTGTCCAAGCAAGAGATATGGGTGTGGGAGTCATCATCATCCCTGGCCGTAATTAAAATAATGAGACTGGACGAAATCATTCCTAGAGAGAACACAGAGCAAGAGGGGTATGTGAGCAGCACCCTGTGAAACACTACATTTAAGGAGAAAGCACAGAGACAGGAACTCATGACCAGGACAGAAAAGGCTCAGCTGTAGAAACAGGAAGGAAGCCAAGAGACATCAGTCCTGGAAGGCCAGGCCTAAAGGGATGCAAAGAAGTGCAACCAATGAAGTGAGTTCTCTCAAAAGTATGGCTGGAAGGCAAGGAATTAGCTCTGTAGGTGTGGTCCTTGGGCAATTTATTGCTCCTCTCTGTGCCTCAGTGTCTTCACTTCTAAAGGAGGAATATTACAGTACCTGCATTAAAGGGTACCATGAAAAATAAATGAGATTACATATAAGTGTTTACCAAAAGTAGAGCCCATTACCTGTAATCACCATGATCCCTGCATGTGTACATCAAGCAAGGTGTTAGTTTTCAGGATGGAGGTGATGGGGACAACTTTGCAGGCCCAGCAGAAAGAGCCAGCAGGACCAAGTCGCTGGATACATGAGAGAGGAAGCAGAAAGAAGAGGCCCTAGCACCCAGGTGAGTGCACCAGATGCTCTGACGTAGGGCTTGAACAGATGTGGAAACAGAGGCATCTGATGAAGAAGTGATAAGTACTGCAATGAAAGAGGTCATTCCAACCAAGGCTTCTACAGTGAGCCTAAATGCCTTGGGCAGGACCCCCATCTTTGAAACAATTGGTGCAGGTATGAGATACTGCAGAAAATAACAAGTTTCACCTACCATTCATTCATATCAGATAAACATATACTAAATGCCTACTATGTGATTTATGGGAATAAAACATAGTTCTTACCCTTGAGGAGATTACACTAGGATGTCAAATAAGGAAGGAAGAGGAGTTGACATACACTGAGTGGCCAGATTATTATGATCTCTGAATGCATAATAATCTGGCCACTCAGTGTATATCCTATATAATAAAAGGCTAATATGCAAACTGTCCCCTCAACCAGGAGTTCAACCAGCAAGGCAAGCCGGACCTCCCCCTGGCCAGGCTGGCCTGACCCCACCCCCCCCACACACACACTGATGCACGAATTCATGCACCGGGCCTCATATATATATATGTGTGTGTGTGTGTGTGTGTGTGTGTGTGTGTGTGTGTGTGTGTACTCAGAAAAGCTTGGAGCCCGGTGCATGAATTCGTGCATCAGTGTGTGTGGGGGTGGGGTCAGGCCAGCCTGGCCAGGGGGAGGTCCGGCTTGCCTGCTGGTTGAACTCCTGGTTGAGGGGACAGTTTGCATATTAGCCTTTTATTATATAGGAGATATATATATATATACTGAGTGGCCAGATTATTATGCATTCAGAGATCATAATAATCTGGCCACTCAGTGTATATTGAACTGTTCCTATGTACTGAACTCTGGGCTTTACAGGCATGATATATGTATTTATCTATTAGCAGGACTGGAAGGTAAAACTCATTATTCCCATTTCACATATCTGGATATTGAATATCTGGATACTGAGGCTTAAAAAGTTAGGTGATTAATCCAAGGTCATATGATTGTAAATGATGGAAGATATATGATATCATTATCATCATACTTCACAATAATTACTTGCATATAAATATACTAGTGGCCTGGTGCACGGATTCATGCACATTGAAAGGAAATTAATTAGAAGAAATATTTTAATATCGCTATTTGCCCTTTCTCTATAATAGAAGTGTCAACCAAATTCATGATCGACAACGATAGATCAAAACACACATGTGACTGGCAACAGCGAGAGCTTTATGTGTATCGCGCATGTGCGAGTCAACTTAGCCTTTTATAGATATAGAATAAACTTGCTTAATTAGACCTGCTTTCTGATGTAGCTAAACTTCTTCCAGCCCAGTGAAGAACCCCAACTTCTCTTTCGGGTAATTGTCAGCAACACAGCAGTAAATATCAACACGAAGCAGATTATCATTGTAGATCATGCAAGGAGAACAAAGGGTAAAATATATAACTGCAGCAGTGTTTGACTATATTCTGCACAGTGAGAAAACCTGAAGTCATTTTTAAGGTCCACCATTTCTTACTTCTTTTCAGTTGGGTTAAGTTTCTAAACTTTCTAAATCTCCATTTTCCAGCTAATGAAAAGAAAATAGGATTCTACTGAGTCTTCTATCTACCAACTCCAGGACTTCTGTGAGGATCAAATGAGATGAGGCACGGGAAAACGCTTCACAGATATTTGGTTCAAGTGTAAAATGTTCGTACCTGGTTATAAAGCAAGCCGTGATCCTGGACTGAAGAAACTCCAAGGAGGCTAGTCGCTAGGGAGAGGAAGCATGGCGTTGCTATGTGAGGTCATTACCTGGTACCCACAGTGACCATTTTCGAGCTGGGCTGGGCTGTGGGCCGCATTTTGCGCCATGGGGTCTCGGCAGTGTTGGCTGCAACTTGGAAGGCTGTCGCTCCAGGCTGGTGCAGGGCCTGTGTCCCACTTGGGGGAAGCCTAGTGTTGATTTGTCGGCACCAGGTCTGCAGTGCCGTTTCTTTGTAAATGGCCAGTACGCATCAGGGCAGCTCCTGTATTGAGCGTCTGTCCCCTGGTGGTCAGTGCATGTCATAGCGACCGGTCAGATAGTTGGAGGGACACTTAGCATATTAGCCTTATATATAGAGAGAGATAGATAGCATGCCATATAGACACAGAATAATTTGTATATACATATGCAAGTAATCATTGTTCGATATGGTGAGGTGGGTGTCACATTGTTATGGGAATTATAGAGAGTTCAATGCATTAGGTCTTAAAATAAGAGCTTTCTCAAAAGAAAAAAGGTCAAGAGAAAGAAAAGGTTGACTAATACACAAATGTTACCAGAACATATGTGCCCATAACCTACTCCTCCTGGAGAGGGAGAACTTATCTGTAGATCTTGCCTCATTATCAAAATATAGGTCTTTCTTGAATAACCACAATTCATTTTTATGACCAAAGTTATACTGGATTTTCTCCAAGCTTTTCTGAGTACACAGAATTGTCCTTTTGCACTGTCAAATCCCCAGACCGCATACTTAGCAGCTGTTTTCAAGATATTTTGTCAAAATCGCATGTCATATAGACACAGAATAATTTGTTGCAGGCATTTTTACATCTGGTTGACTCCAATCAAATCATCCAAAGATTAGATACAAACTTACACATTTTATCAGTTTTAATTACTTAAAACAACTCTGATGGCCGTTTGAATCTCTCCCACCCCCCAGATACTCAACACAAAGTTTCAGAAATAATAGGGAACAGATGGCAGGAATATTTAAAACTCTGGGTTTTTGTGTTTTTTTTAAACACACAAAAATAATCAAGGAAAGATTTCATTTATTTGGAATTTTCTCTATTTAGGAGAAAACTGTTTTCCATGAGAAAGGGCATCTTCACAAAATCCAGCCCAACTTTTAAAAAAATCCCTTTAATCTAATTTAAACCAAAATGAAGTGTTCTTCCCAGCGCAACCTGGATCAGGATTGATTCAGAACTTGGATCTCAGATGTGTGTGTTAATGGAAGAGCATCTGTGGGCAATTTATCTGGTGTCTAAGGGCCCTCCATGGATATCACGCAACTGACCCCTGAACAAAGCACATCTGGAGGAGGAGCCCTTGTACAGACTGGAGCTCATGCTGCTTAAGTCTCCGCACACTCCGAGCACTGCAGGGAGCAGGGGCCTTGGAGCTGGGTGGTAGGTACAGAATGCCCAGCACCCGGAGAGATCTGAGAGTTATCTCCCTGGGCAAGAAGAGACCCCCGAGGGGGGCTGACATCTGGATGCCGCAGAGGCAGCCATGCCCATGCTGCCTTCTGTAAAGCAGAAATCGAAGGTAGAAGTAGAATTTGAAGTAGAATGCCCAAAGCTTTAGATGGAGGCTTGGACCAAATGGCCTCAGGGCTTCCTTCCAGATCTGAGTTCTGAGGTCCTCAGGCTGACCTGAGGGAGAAGCCTCCAGAAGGATGCACTCTGATATGGATAGCAAGGGATAGATGAAAACCAAGCCCTTTAAGGCCATAAGCCTTCGATTCAACTCCCCCTTATGCAGCTAACTAGCTGTACAACCAGGACAAAACCGTTAACCTTCCTGAGTATTGCTTCCCTCATCCATAAGTCCTTCTCATTCAGTGTTAAAAATACCATAACATGGTGTCTTTTACCACAGAACCAACAATAAGGAGGAGAGCCTTCCTCATACTAACCCCACCACAAGTGACCCCCAAATTGCAAATGAGTTCAAATGGGTAATGGGCTTCTACTCACCTGTCTGGCTCATACTCCTGCTTCATGGGGCCTCTCCCAACCATGCTGTCTATAGTAAGTGACTTCATCCAGTGACTGAAGGGCCTCCAGGGTCACACTGCCACGGATGAGCCCTGGGCCTGGCACTAGTAGGGGCTCAGTTGTCCCTTGATAAATAAATGAGGACTATCTCACTTGGCAGAGACTCTCTCACAGTTCACAAGCCTGGGTCCCTTTCTTCCTCGGCACAAGGCAGCTGACGCTCCTGGCCTCCCTTCAGTTAAGTGTGACCATGCGGCTGAGTTCTGGCCAATGGAAAGTGAGTGCAGATATGTGCACTGCAGACTGGGCCCATCAAAACAAACAAACAAACATAAAACAACAACAACAGAACACAAATGTTTCTCTTCAGACATCTGGTGCTGAAGAGCAGGGTAACAAAAGACAGAAAGAGCCTGCGTCTCCAAGTCACCACTTGGAGGAGAGCGTCCATTTTTAGATATGTCAAAAGTCCAGGTGTAAACCTCTCTCTTGCTTTCATCATAAGACACTATTTTGGGATTTGTTATGGCAGTTATACCCTAAGTCAAGTAAGTCTCCAATGTGAGTGTGCATCAGAACCTCCTGGAGGGCTTGTTAGCCCTCTAGACTTCTAAGCCCATCCTCAAACATTCCGATTCGGTAGGTCTGGGGTGGGGGTCAAGAACTGGAGTTCCTGTCATGTTTCCATGTGATGCTGATGCTGCTAGTCTAGACTCCACTTTGAGAATCGCTGTCTCTAACTGACACACGTACAATTCTTGCTTATCAGGGCTGGGAATGGCTAACCCTAGTGAACTCAGCAAGCTTGAGAGGCTTCCGTGATGGCAAGCACTGTCCCAGCAGCTCTTAGCTCACAGTCTATCTGTGTGAGAGAACATCTAGTAAAAGCACAATTGACAAAATGTGACAAGTGTCAAATGAGAGTATGAAATGGATGGTGGGAACAGAACTAAGTGTTACCTCCAAATGGGAAGCACTCCTCCAGAGAGATATGAACAGGGCATGAGCAGCATGAAAGAAGGCAGAAAGCCTGCACCTTTAGGGCAATTTCAAGAACAAAAGTTATCCAGGCCTGGACAGCAATGGGATGCTTGGAAATGAGTTGACAATGGATGTTTGAAGTTTGACTCAGGAATTTTAAATTTATTTTGAAGGCAGCAGGAAGCCTCAGAAAAACAGGGACCCAGGGGACATCAAGAAGCTGGAACTGAGATGGACACATGAGAGGAAGGACTAGAGCAGTGATGGGCAACCTTTTGAGCTTGGTGTGTCAAACTTCACCAAAAAACTGAGCATAACTCGGGTAGTGTGTCACTTTGAGGAAAAAACTAACTCCAAGACTCTAGTCGCAAATGTTTCATCCTCAGGAGCAGCAAATGTTTCATCCTCGGCATGAGGCCGCGTGTCATCAGAAATGGCTACGCGTGTCAGTGCTGACACGCATGTCATAGGTTCGCCATCACTGGACTAGAGGATAACATGGGTGATTTGAATGACAGGAGGATGTTGACATAACTCAGGCCTCAGCAGTGTGGTGGATGGCAGTAAAGAAAGTGTGCTGGTATGATCAGGTGACTGACCAGGCATGGGTGGCCAGAGGGAGCAGTCAGACCTCTGGCTGAATGGACAGCAATGCTGTGAAAAGGACACAGACAAAAAAGGCCGGAGGAACAGTCAATCGGTTCAGATTGGGATATGAGGGTGGAAGGCCCATGGGACCTGCAGGCTCTGTGGGGTCCAGGGACTGACATCAGAGCAGTGATGTTCCCATCTGCAATTCTTCCGGAGGCTCCAAGGGAGAATTTGTCCGCTTGCTTTTTTCAGATTCTAGAGGCCACCTGTATTCTTTGGCTTGCAGCCCCATCCTCCATCTTCAAATCACTAGCAGACCATTTTCCAATACTTATCCATCTCTATTGTCAAATCTCCTCTGATCCCCGTGACTCCCTCTTATAAGGATACTCAGGTTACATGAGACCCAGATAATTCAGCATAATCTCCCCATCTCAAAATACTTAATCATATCTGCAAAGTCGCATTAGCCATGCTAGGTAATAGATTCACGTGTTCTAGGGATTTTGATATAGGCATCTTGAGGTGTGGCCATTATTCTGCCTACCACAGGATCCTAAGGCCTCCAAGTGGCTGGAAGCTTGCCCATCACAAAGACTGGCTCTTACTTGCTGAGGAATTACCAGCAACAACGTCACCTATGCAGAGCCACACACAAGACCAGGATTCCAAGGCCTTTGGCAAAGGGGGCTGGTCCAGCCAATGGGCAGCTTTGTGACCCTGATTCAACCACTTTACCTTACTGAGCTTCACTTTGCTCTCTGTAAAATAAGAGCAATGCCTGTTCCAAATGTTGAGGGGACTACATGAGCTGGTCAAGAACCAACACAGGTAGGACACCCCCATCTCTACATCTCCTCTTGGCCCCCTTCTGCCTTCTATTCTCAGGACACACAAGTGCAACCCACGCTCAGTCCCTCAGTGGCTGCCATCACTACGCTTTGGGGATTGATGAGCTGTTACTAATGGGATTTTTCCGAGGAAGGAAGGATAACAGAAGAGCTTCAGTGCCTCACTCATCCTGCTAAGATTTTGACACAGACACAGGTCTTAGGAGAATTAAGCAAAGAAGTAGAAATGCTATGAATTAATGTCAGTGCCCCTCATAAAATGTTACCTCCTAAAACCTCACTTTTTGCCAGAAAACACTCTCTGAAGCGGCTCTGATCATGTCACCCACCTTTTTAACATCTTTTAAAGACTGTTCTGCTGCTGACAGGACAGATGAGCCCTCCTTGGTCTGGAACCTCACACAGCCTTGTGCCTGTCTCCTGATCATCCTTCCAGCTTTGTCCTGCAACCTGCATGTCCCAGCACACACAAAAAAGCATCTTCCCCAAACCATGTCCCCTTTGATATCTGTTCCTTTTCAAGTCCTGATACATGTAACACCTCTGAGTGAGGTGTCTTCAGCTATAAAATGGGTCCCTCTGAGGAGTAAGTGAAACTACACTTGTGACACCTGAGAACATTGCCGGGGAATAATAACTATCAGGAATCATGTTAACAATGGCATCAATAGTATGCTAGGTCTTCAATGAATGTTACCTTTCTTTCCTTATCAGAGTGTCTAATAAGCACATGTGACATGTTCCTCAGGAGGCTATGGACCATGGTTGAGTAATGATGTCGCTTCACTTGTCTTATGTGTGCATCCTTGAATGGCAAGAGTCACTGCCTGTACTCAGTGAATGTTTACAAGAAACCAGATGGAAGAACAAGCGAAAACCGACAACTGGTCTACCAGTCCATGTTCCATTTCAGTTAAAAGTTTCTTCCGAATACTGAAGGGACCATTGTTTGCCCTGATCCACTGGGTGTTCCTGCTAACACCCTGAAGGCTCCATGACTCATTTTATAAAAAATTAAGTCTTGGAACCTCTGTCCCAGGATCTTGGCACTATCAAGCTCAAAGTCGTTGACCTGGGCAGGTCCATCTTGCTCAGTTATTGAGTGTCAACCTATGAACCAGGAGGTCACAGTTTGAGTTCCGGGCAGGGCATATGCCAGGTTATGGGATAGATACCCAGCAGGGTTGCATGCAGGAGGCAACCGATCAATGATTCTGTCTCATCATTGGTCTTTTCCCTCTCTCACCAGCTCCTCTCTCTGAAATCCATAAAAACATACATTTTTAAAAAGTCCTTGACCTGGTCAAACCAGACCTTGTGATCTGGCTTCATCAGGCTGGGTCTCTACTGCTATGTTGTTAGCAACCCCTCTCTTTCAATTTTTTGCCCGAGCAGCACCAAACTTTGCACCATCCTCCAAACACTACTGCGCCTTTGCCCACACTGTGCTTCCATTCAGAAGTGACCTTCCTTCTAAAAATTCCCTAGTCAGCCCCCTAGAGCTGGCTCAAATTAACCCTCCCAGTGAAGCATGCTGCTCCCTTTCTCACCACCTGTTATTTTTTGCTCTCATTGTAATAATAGCTACAAATACCTTTACCAATCATCAGTATTTAGGGAGGTCATGTGCTGGACAACTTTAACACCTTATCTCTAATCCAGTGCTTCTCAGATTTTAGCACACATCATAATCCCCGGAAGGATTTTTAAAACACAGACTCATCCACCCTACTCCAGGTTCTGATTCTATAGGTCTGGGGCATGGCTTGAGAATTTGCATTTCTAATAAGCTTCCAGTAATGCTGAAGCTGCTGGTCCAGGACCCCACTTGGAGTAGCACTGCATTACTTGTGAGTAAGATTATATTACCATTCTGCAGGGAAGGAAAAGCTAGGTGACTTGCCATGGGTTAAATGATGAGGCCAAATTTTGAACCTGTCTGGGGAGCCACAGCCTGAGCTTCCTTACTCAACAAGAGCAGGGACAGCAGCCAACAGATACTAACAGTTGACCTCACACCAGGTATTCCACCAAGCATGACACATACATTCTCTCATTTAATCCTCATAAGCTTCTGAGGTGAATTCTACCTATCCCCATGTTATAATTGATTAGGAAGCAGACACAGAAAGAGTAACTTACTCAAGATCACAGACAGTATTTGCTAAAATGGAGACCTGGGCTAAGAGATAGGGACAGCATGCCCACATATTAACAATGACCATTTTCTAAATGTGATGTTGTCCAGCCTTCATTGCAATCATCCTTTACATGCAAGTCTCCCCAGCCAGACTGTGAGTATCTTTGAGGTCAGGGAAATTGTCTAATTTAACTTTGCATCCCAGACACTGGCAAATGCAAGCAATTCACAGGTACATAAATAAAGGAATAAATAAAGGACGTAAAAACAACTGAAATCTTAGCCATTTAACCAATAGGTGGCTCCTCTCTATAAATGGGTCCACAGAGCTGTTCCCAGAGAGGCTCTGAGGACCCCAATTTGTCTTCCAAATACAAAACAATGAAGGAAAACAATAATGACAACACAAAAAACACTTTGTCCCCAGAAGCTGTGGGTTTGCATTCAAAGGCAGCTCCAGAGCCAAGCAAAAGACTGAAGGTTTGGCAAAATGAGGTTCTCACCCTGAACTGAAAAGGCTTCTCTTGTTTCCCTTTTAGCTAATTTCTCTCCTTTCTGAGCCTTGGTGTGTGTGTGTGTTGGGGGGCAGCGGGGGAGGGGAGGGTGGGTCTAGCAGCTGCTTTTCAAACTAACAGCTGCAAGGTGGGGGAACGCAGAGGAACTTTTCTGTTGCTTGTAATCAAGGGTAAAAATAAGAGAGGCATAATGAAAATTAAGGAAAATAAACAGTGATCAAGCCTTTTCTTTTCCATTTGCCTGTGGAGTCCTGCTGTGTGTCCAACAATGGAAGAGGAGCTGGACTGGGACGTGGGACTCCACATCTGCTGCCACTGCCTGCAAGACAGAAAGACGCCTACACGGAGCCAGTGTAATGGGACTGGGGAGACAGGAGCCTCACAGCCCCTTCTCCTACGCAGCCATGAAGGCTGGGGCTGCATGAGGAGAGCGCTGGGTGGGAGGACATACAGGCAGAGGAGGGGGGTGAACCAGGAATGCATGCTGTTTGGCCCTTGGCTGTGAGATGGGAAGTTGCACTCAGGTGTAGCCCTCAAGGTATCCATTCGCTCAAATCTCTTGGGGAATGGACTTAGATGTGGCTGGAGGCCCTATCACCAAATTGTGGACACCCTGTTTCACCATGGCCACCTTCTCTCTTCTCAGGACTTTCTGCTACATCAAGCACTTCATTCAAGCATCTGGGTTCTAACTTGACTCAGATTTGGCCCGCAGGCTGAGCTGAACATGGCTTTCAATGAAGGCGACAAGAATGACAAGCTACCCTATGCCTGGTGCGATGCTGTGGTCCTGTTATGAATACCTTAGTCCTCACAGCAGCTCTACCGTGTAAGTAGATGTATTCCAATTTTACAGATGTGAAAGGTTCAAAATGATAAAAATATGACACAAGACATATAAATCCATGTCTGTGTCCCCAGTGTCAATAAAGAGAAAATCTGGCTTCCACAGTATCGCTCATCTGAAAAGTGGGGGGATCCTCACTCTGGTCCATGTGACCTGGATCCCGCCTTCAGGATGCTCTGATGATGATGGAAGTTGGGCTTCCAGACTCTCTGCTGGGAATTAGACCACCAAAGGGAAGAACCGTGGTGGGAGTGAGAAGGGTGCTGAGAAGCTGCCTTCAGACATAGTTGACCAGTCATGGAGAACAAGAGCAGAAAGCCCGAAGGTGGGAGCCCTGCAGGCCAGTGATGGTGTTAGGAGCAAGTAGAAGAGAGGAAAGAGGAGAACTGGATTCCAGGTAGTCAGAGGACTTTTCCATTTCATCCAGAGCAGGTGGTGGACAACATAAAGAAAACTGGAAGAGAGGCACAGGGGAGTTCAACAAGTGGGAGTTGCTTAGGGTCAAAAGCTGAGAAGATCAGGAATTCCCGGGGACCCATGGCCGTCAGTTCTGGCTGACCTTGTAGTGGACACCATATTAATCTGCTGACAAGGAGGCAGGTCCACCCTCCTAGAGGCTGGAAATGTCAACTGCTGTTTGCTCACAGCTTCATCCCTCCTGGGAACTGCCTTACCCAAGGTTGTTTGCTGGGGGGAAAGGGATATGGCCAATGACTGATTGAAGTGCGAATACAAAGGCCTGGTCCTCTAGCCTCAGTTTGGGACAGCTCTGAAGAGCAATCTAAGCTCCAGGGTTCTCCCATTGCCTAAGCCATGCGCCTTCAGTTGTAACCACATCGCAAGTAGCTTTCCCTCTGCCCAGTCCCGTCTTCTTCACGCCCCTATGAGTGCAGCAGAACTTTCCCAAATAAACCCCCTGCATGTACTCTTTGTTTCAGATTTGATTTCCAGGGAACCCAATCTAAGACACTCCCTCTGCCTCAGTGCTTCCCACCCCTTCCTTCAATGACGCCTCTAGAGAGAAGTTTGGCAGAATTTGGGGGAGGATGGGAGGATGAGCAGGTGAGGTAAACCCCTTTACCTGCCCCCCAGCACAGGCTCCTCCTGTCCAACCAGATTCCTCCATGGTTCCGTGAGCAAGCTGCAAGATTTCCACAGTGGTTCTGGCACCAGACATTCAGCAGAGTCTAATTGCACCAAATTTTATTTGAGTCTTCGCTGAGGCTGTCACTTCATCCAATTAAGTAGAGGTTACAGAAGGATCCACTTGTCATTACAGCAATTCCTCCTTGTGCTAAATGCTCCCAGAATCTTAACTACCAGGCAGGCATGATCAGAAAAGATGGCTCCGGTGGAGACGGTAGTATTTCTCTTTCACAGAGACAAACATGGACAGGCCCCTAAGCCCGACATGCACTACCCGTGTACAGCAGCTACATAAATTAGACAGGCCTAAATAACTCAGGCTGGAGACAGGGATGGAAACAGAATGCAGATGAGGCTTACCACCAGGCAGGCACTGCACGTGGAGGCTGGGAGCCCACATTACTTGGGCAGCATGGTGCAGTACAGGTACTGAGCTAACACAGGAGACGTGGGCTCAGTGCCCTGCCCTTTCTTGCACTTCCAACAAGCCCCATCCTGTCCGCAATCACCTCTAACACCTTGCATGATCTGACCTCTGACTACCTTTCCAGCCTGCACTCCCACAACTCACCCAGTCCATTCCAGTCACACTGACCACCTTCAGTTCCTCCACCATGCCATGTTCCTTCCTACCTCTACTGTTTCCAACTCACCTGTTGCCTTTCCCTAGAAAAGTCTTCCCTCTCTTTACATGGTGACATCTTCTCACCCTCCAAGTCTTAGATCAAAATGTCACTTTCTCTAAGAAGCCTTTCTTGTTCTCTTACCAAAATAGGTCTCCTCACTTATTTTCCACCACTATACCCTATTTGATCCCAACATGCCTCTAATCACAATTTGTAATAACATATGGGTTTATTAACTCTTTCAAAGTCCTTCTCTACCTATAGAATGGTGCTGTCCAATATGGCAGCCACTAGCCAGGTGTGGCTATTTATGATTAAATTAGAAAGAATTTGAAATTCAATTCCCAAGTCACAATAGCCACATTTTGAGTGTTTTACAGCAACACACGGCTATGGAGTCACAGACAGCAGACAGCACAGGTACTGATGCCCATTATCACAGAAAGTTGTATTGGACCGCGCTGGTCTGCAATAGATACATTGCTGGTTTGACCAACTCCAGTATTCCTGGCTCTACAATAGTGTCTGGGCGTATAGTAGCCACCCAGGAAGTATGTGAGTAGATAAATGACCAAACCAACAACAAATATTTTAAATAGAGATAGTTCAAAAGAGCTAAGAAGAAGGAATGCTCATATCTATCTGGGAGGCTGAAACAGTCTTCATAGAGAAGGTGACATCTAAACTGAGCTTTGAAAGATGACAGTGTGAGAAGAAGGTAAAAGGACAAAGAGGACGGCGGAGGCACTGAAGAATGAAAGATCATGCAGGTAAATGTTCAGGGAGCTGGCGAGTTTCTTGATGTTGCTGTCGGGGGCAGAGCTGAGATCAGAACTCAGGTTTCCCTGCCTTTAAGTCCGATGCTCTAGGGCTCATGGCGGAGATATTTGCTTCAGGGGCCAGAACTGAAACCTGTGCTAGTGAAGCATATCTTTGAGAAACACAAAAAATGCTGCATAGCGGTTTTTAAAAATCCAAGGTGAAAGAGGAATGTGCCGTTCTTATTTTGTAAGCAGTAAAAGATCCCCATATCCTCTTCCTGCCGCTTGTGGCTTCTGTGAAGACACACCTCCACACACTCCGTTTGCACAGGAGACAAGGTAGCAAGCTTGGGTGCGTAAATAGAAAAGCTGACCTCCTGAGAATGCTTCTGGGCAGGATAACGCGATGATGCAACCCATGCAGAAGTCAAGTTGCCCATTCAACAGGGTGGCACACATCTGCTTTCAAACAACTCGCTCCCCAGATACAAGGTCTAGCGGCCTGCCCTCCAGATGACATACGCATCCTGACACCATGTGAGAACAGGGTGACTCAGCCTTGGGAAGCCAGGAGGGTGACAAGGATCACAGGGACAGGGAACAAGGCAAATCCTTGGGCTTACTGTCTTTCAAGGAGGAGGGTTCACTCTCTTCTGAAAGACTGGCACATTTAAACCAGCAAATAGACCGGAAGATGATAGAGGGAGAAATTCCCAGTGCATGCCTGGCTCTTTGCTTTGCCTTGTGGAGATGAAAGGGAAAAGAAACAGACTTAGGGAGAGAAGCCAGAATGAGCGCACGAAGCTGCTCAGCATTCATCACCTCAGGACCCACTCTCGCTGGTGCCCTGTTCCACAACAGGCCCGGGTCTTCGCTGGGAAAATGAAGGTCGAGCCGTAGTGGCTGCAGAGCTCATTAGCACCTCAACGGAGCCAAGGGCTGCCCACCTTCCAGGAGGTATTCTGAACTCTCACTTCAGTTACCTGCACTCAATATAAGGCTTCTGCAGGCGCTCCATCCAGTGCCCTTACAGCCACTGGAGGACTGCTTGGGCTTATCAGCACACACGGCTTCACTTCATAGGAAATGGCATTCCATCCTTTGCACATTGGTTCTCTGGGATCTGAACACAGCAAGGCCCAGGTCTGGGAGAAGCACTCCCAGGGATGTGCTGGGAGTGGGGATCCAGGCTTCAGCTGGGTGCTGGGGCAATGAGGGCAGAGGCCCTAGTGACAGCAGGTGTGGCATGGGGAGTCCTGCAGGCAGTTCCAGAGGCGGCTCAGGAGTCCCATCCAGGAAGCACACACCCTGGAGCCAGGTCTCCCACTCAGATGCAAAGCCTCGAGAACACTGTGTCTGACATCTATGACTCCTTTGCTATCTAGACCAGCTCTTAGCTGCCCTGCATATGGCCACCAGGGCCCAGGAGAATCTTATCTCCACATATGACCTGGCAGGTCCCACATCTCTGGAAGGCCATCCCTCCAGCTCAGCCAGAGGACTCTGGGACTGGGATCTTCAAGTACCTCTGGATAGTGAGTCCTGTGGAACACCACCGACTCCTATTCTGCAGGGCAACCTTCCAGAAGCCAGTCCTCTCTGAAGGACAGAGGACTGCTCTCAACCCTCCCAAACATCAGTAGGAATCCAAGAAATGGAGTTCCTTCTTGACCTCAAAATGTCTCTCAGTAGACGCTTCATATCCACGGCCAAATACCGTGACCCTGTTCTTCAAGGCCTACTGACCACAACCTGAATAGAGAGCTGAGGCTGCTAGATCCCAAGGCTTGTGATTATAGAAGATCAAAACTTGGTAGGATCCTAGAAGAAAAGGACCTAGTCCAAACCTATATGTAAAATGAGCTAATACTCTACCTACATCAGAGGATTTGCTGTGAGTGTTATCTAAGATCATCCTTTCAATGTGCTATATGAGTCAGCTTTTGCTGCAGTAACAAACATCCCTGAATCTTAAAGATGTATACAGACACTTATTTCTTCCTCTCAAGCCACAGGCCCACTGTAGTTCAGTGTGGCTTGGCTGCAAGTTGGATTTAAATCTGCTCCTTATGCCCCTCATTCCAGGATGAGGCTGAAGGAGCAGCTGCTGCCTGAAGCAGGTTCTAATGACAAATGGCAATGGGCAAATAAGGAGGCAGAAATACATGGTACCTCTTCTTCGAATTGGCACACTGTTCCTTCTGCCCACCTTCTACTAATCAAAGGAAGTCAAATAGCCAAGCTCCAAGTCAATGGTTTCTGTCAAAGTTGATCAGGAAGTGCATTTTGCCCACAGGGTGGGATCAGGAAAGGTAAACATTTGCAGAATACATTGTTCCAGAGGTGCTTAGCAAGGGCTTGGCACATAGTAATGTCACAGAACATATTAGGTATGATCAACTTTCATATCATTACTATTGTTAGCAGTGGCATTTTGCTGATGATTCACTAATGCTCAAATTAGGTTGAGGCAGAATCTGGCCTGCACTTGAGAGTGGCCTGTGGCGAGCACAACCCCTCGTGCCAGCCCAGACTGGCTCGAAGCACAGTGACGGGGCCAGCAGTGCTGAGAAGAGAGGGAAGAGGCTGCAGCCAGCCTGGCTCTGACCCCGCAGCTGACCTTGGGACCAGCAGAAATTGGAGAAGGTGACATCCCATGGGAAAGTGAGCTCATGGCAAGACCAGGGCTTAAGCCCAGGCCACTGACCTCCAGTTCTAGATTACATTCTCATTCTACCTTAGCTAGAGGGGGAGCAAGCTGAGATAGAATTGATTTTTTTCTACATATTTTTCTTAAAAAAACAATTCTCAATGTTTATTTTTATTTCTTTTAGGCTGAAGCTTAATTCCAAAAATAGACAGTCTTTTTCAGTAGCCCTGTCATTAGCAGTTGCAACAAACACTTTGTCCCCCACACACTGAACTAAAAGAACGACACTTGAAAAGAGCAATGAGAACAAAAGTCTCCTGAGAATCGCGATGAGGACAGTGGCTGCAGTTCCTGGTGCCCACAGTCTCCACAAGGACATGGCCAGGAGCCAGGCCTCCCCTAGAGCTCCCTGTGTGTCTGCTTGGGTGTCCCACACCCTAGCATTTGCTCTCCTGTGTTTCTGAGTATATGCTTCCCCCAAGAGAACTAGGGGCCACACATCCCACCAATTCCACTCTAGCTGTGGGTCCTTAGGTCACTGAACCTTTCCAAGTCTCTTATTCCTCACTCCCAAAATAGAAATCATAATAATTACTGGTTATTTGGGACATCTTCATTATGTTGTACATATTAAAAAACTGCTTAATTTCATGCTAGCAGCCACTAACAGAATTCCTCCTATAAACAGTCTAGCAGGAACTCCTGTTAGGTGGCTAGAGGTTTGGGGGCAACTAAAATAACTTGCAATGCTGGGGAAGGTCACCAGGGAAGGTTTCCCTGGAGGGAAATGCTAGGGTGGAGCTATGAAAGAGTTGAGAAAGTAGGGAAGGACATTCCACAAAATGGGAACAGCAAGTGCAAAAGCACAGAGGCTAACTATTCGAGCTGATTTCCAGCCTGGGTACACTGTAAAGGTCTGGAAGCAAAGAGATTTCAAAGAACTTTTCCCATCCTCCCAAAGAGGCTGTAAGTAATAAAGAGCAAGTGAGGTCGCGTAATTGGGGCAGTTATACAACTAACATCCATTGTGTGCCTATAATGCACAAAGCACTAGGGACATGGGATAGGCAAGCACAGACTCCACGCCTGTCCTCATGGAGCCCACAGTCTGATGAACTTGACACATTTGCCAAAAGGCATGCAGTTTAGAGACGTCACTTTAAATGACATGCTGGGCAAAGTGGAACCAGGAGGCCAGGAACCAGGCATGTTGGTAGGTCATGTGAGTGCCGATGTCACTAGCCAGAAGGGGGACTAAATCTGTGGTGTGGTCCAAGAAGGGAGCCCATGGAAGGAGTGCACGCGAGCTGTGGCTGGAGAGGCTCAGGGTCCAATGTATAGGGCCTCCTTCAGTAGGCAATGGGGCCAGTGGGGTCAGGCTTGGACCTGATGATAAGAATACAGAAAGGATGTGGAAGAGAAGAAGAGGGGACAAACCCTGAAAGATGAAGGAGGGAGATAAAGAACCATCTCCAACCTCCCAGCTATAGCCACTGCTCCCACCCGGGAAGATACACAAGTCTGATTCATCATAAAAGAAGGGGTCTGAATTCTGCAAAAGCAAGACACACGTGAATAACTCAGGAGGAATTAGAGGGGAGATTTCATATCTATAAAATATATAGAGGTGCTGTGAGTTCCATTGTGCTCCCCCAAAAAAACTATGTTCAAGTCCTAAAACCTAGGTACCTGGGAACCTGATCTTATTTGGAAACAGGGTCTTTGGAGATGTGACCAAGCTCTAATGAGGTCATACTGGATGAAGGTGGGTCCTCATCCAATGACTGGAGGGACAGAAGAGGGACATTCGGACACAGAGACAGAGAGAAGAAGGCATCATAGAGGTAGTGATGACAGAGACAGAGACTGGAGTGTGTCCATAACCAAGGATCACCCAGGATCACCGCAACCACCAGAAAAGAGCAGGGAGTGGATTCTCCCTCAGAGCCTCCAGAGGAGCCAGTCCTGCTGACACTTTAATTTTGGACTCTGGCCTCCAGAACTCTGAGAGAATAAATCCTGTTATCTTAAGGCACTCAGTTCGTTCTCATCTGTTATGGTGGCCCTGAGACACTAACACAATAGTAGATGGAATTGGTACCTCTTAGCAACATTGGGGTACCTGTTAGCAACATTGGGGCAATAACTGCACTCACCCCACCATGTGGAATAGGGCCTGGAGGCGGCTGGTGTCAGGCCTGATGGCAGGAGCTGCCAGCTGCCACCTCACTCACACCTCACAGCCAACCTGAGAGGTCAACCTCATTGCACTCCCTTCATAGATGAGACAACAGTGCCACACCCGAGTCACAGAGCTGGCAAGTGGCAGAGCTGAGGTTTCACACCAGCCGTCCTGTGGCTGGCTTTGGATGTGGTCAGCAGAATTAAGAACCACTCACCACTGAAAGGGGCCTGAGAAGGGCTCCCCATCACCATCTTCATGCACAGAGCAGCCCCTGCTGAGCCTCCTGCCCTTGATTGTGCCAGGAACCACCCAGCTGTGGCAGGACGAGGTGAGGGTGGGGGCAGGCTGTGACTACAGGCATCTCCAGACCTAGGTAGGTGTCAGAGTTTGAGGTGAGAGTGTGGTTCCACCTGGGCAGTGAAATGGGCCCTGTTACTGAGATGCAAAACGGAGGCAAGGGAGGCTCATACAACTGCCCGAGGGAATTAATCCAAAGCCAGTGGGGGAGTAACGGGTGAGTGGGGCTGGAGGGAACACGCTGTGCAAACGGGTCCCAAGACAACTCTCCACTGCCAGAGGGCTCTGCCCAGAGCTTCTGAGGAAGCAAGAGAGGAGGGCCAGGGCAGCTTGGTGGGGGGCGGGCCTTCATAGGAGGCAGCAGCCACAAGAACTTCCTGATGGGGTGGCGAGAGCGCTTGCCCGAGCACGCACACCCCATAACCACACGGTAACCTCGCATCCCATGTTGCGGCATTGGCACTGCTGTGCTGTAAATTTCTTTCCTTGCCCTAAATCTTCAAAAGTCTGCTATACCACAGTGTGTATGTGTGTGTGTGTGTGTGTGTGTGTGTGTGTGTGTGTTGGAAAAAGGAGGAAGGAAAATTAAGGACAGGGGACTGAGTTCTACATTCAGATGGTGCAAAGCAGAGAGAATGTATAAGGAGAGGTAAGCGGGATTAAAAACCAGCAGGAGTGGGATTAAAGTCAGAAGTGACCATAATATGAGGCCCTGGGAATATGCAAAAATTGGAAAGAGATCTCATTCTACCCAAATTTTAAAGGGCAGGATAACTTCTGGTGGCATCCCAGTTGGAGATAAATTTGGGCTAAAATTCTAAAAGCTCTTCTCAGATCCAGCCCCAGCAACACCGGGCATGGGCCCCCTTGTGCAGACAGGGATAATGTGTGAGCTGCTTCTGGTGCCTTCTGGAAATGGTGCAGCTGCCCCCGATGACATTAGGGACAGGAGCTACAGTCATGGCTGGATAAGAGGCAGGGGGTTGGGGGGTTCGGGGCCATAAGGGAGGTTCCCTAGGCACAGGCAATAGGACCAAGTCCATACTCAGCCAACTCCTGGGTCAGGCCTAGGAGGAAGGCATCCTGCAGTTCCCTCATCCCCGCTTATCACAGACGTCAAGGAAGAAGGTCACTAGAGCCTAGGACTCAGCAGACATGCAAAGACATCCGGGAGAGTCACCATTGCCCCTGTAAGCTTGCTGGGTCACACAGTCATTTAGTTAGGGAAAGAAAGGTGAAGGGCAAAGAGGTGGTCAGCTCAGTGCCCCCAAAGAAAAGCCGCAGGGGTTGGGTGACTACAGATGCACCTGTGGTAGCAAGGCCTACGGAGAAAGAGCAGCCTTCTGGCCAGTCCGTCCCAGTGGTATGGGGCAGACAGGATGAGCTACTCCCCTCACAGTGAGGCCAGACACAGAAAACCCCGTGATCACTCTTGGGCTCCCACGAAATGCCGAGTGGGAGCTAGTGCTACCCTGATATATTGGACCTCGGCCCAACATACAGGTGGGAACCTTAGAATGAGATCCGTAAGCCATCAAGGCAGGAAGGGCCATGGTAATGGACAGAGCCTCCTGGCAGTCCCACCTGTCCCACCTGCATGATTTGGATTAATTGTGGTTGGTTCAGCTATTGCTCATTCACGTCATAGCCCAAGGTTATGGGTGGGGTGGTGCTGGGCTCCACGCATCAGTCAGGGGCCCCGGCTTCCATCGGAGATGCCTGCTCAACACGTGGGCCCCGATGTCACAACAGGACATGGAAAGACAAGGGGCTGGCCGGGAAGGGTGTCTACCACTTAAGCACCCATTCCTAGGGCTGTACCTATGCAGGACTCCTGCCTACCCAGGAGGAAAAAAATACATGGCAGAGGGACCAACTCACATTGTCACAAGAATCTTTGAACTTCCCCAACTAGCAGGAAGTAAGTCCTACCCTCTGTAATTTCCACACATTATTTCACTCAGAAAATTTAAGGCAAGTAGCATCATTCTTTCCCTTTTACACAGGGAGAAACTGGGACTTGGTCACTGGCCAAGTTTAATTCAAAGGCAAAAAGCAGGCAGAGCCAGGCACCAGCCCCGGCCCCGCCTGCATCTCAAGTGCAGCCTCCTGGCCTCCCCTCACAAGGGGCATTTTCAGCTGCTCACTAAGCAGCAGCAAGCCACAGGCCTGCCTCCCAGGGCCCAGCAGCTCCCCACGCACACGTGTGAGAGATTGGATAGCGAGTCACAGGGCACAGTGGCTGCTGATGAGCTCCACGAGGAGGCTTTTCCTAAGAACGTGTGATGAGCTGCTCTGCCAATAACTGCCTGCCCCCCCCCCCCCCCCCCAGTTTGAGTTCCAACAGAAAAGAAGAGTTCCAGTTACGGGGCCACAGTGAGTCACATCTGCCTCTAGATATGCATCTAACACAACTGCCTGCTACTTTATTAGCAAAAAGTGGTGCAAGACACTTCATTTAAAAGAGAGAGACCAAATTCTAACCTCATTTTCTACCAGGGCTCAGGCAGCATGCAAGAGGAGGAGGATCATATGCATTAAGGGGGAAAAGAAAACACACACACACACATACACACAAACCTTTAAAGAAGCAAAGAAATGCACCTGCCAGGTGGTGGGGAAACAGCCTTCAAACTGTTCCAGGAGCCCCATGATTCTGCAGGGCTGAGTCATCTGTTTTGTTTTTGTGTTTTTGTATTATTTTAGGAAGGCTTTCTATTGCCTAAGTAGGGAATAAGTTTGAAACACACTTGTATAATACAACCCTCTCATCTGATAAATGGAGAGGTTGAGGCCCAGAGAAATGGTCATCCATATCTAATTAGGAGCAGAATGGAGGCTACCTCCCCTCTAAGCTAGACGCCCCCCTGAGCACTGGCTCTGCTTTCCCTGGATCAGGGAGGCAGCACATCCTGGACAGGGGACATGCAGGTGAGTTTAAAAACAGCAAAATGTGCCCTGACCAGCATGGCTCTGTCATTGTTTGAGCATCCACCTATGAACCAGGAGGTCATGGTTCGATTCCCAGTCAGGGCACATGCCCAGGTTGCGGGCTCGTGGGATGTGAAGGAGGCAGCCAATCAATGAGTCTCTCTCATCACTGATGTTTCTATCTCTCTCTCTCTCACTCTCTCTCTCCCTTCCTCTCTGAAATCAACAAAAATATTTTTTAAAAATAAACAGCACAACGTGAACATAATGAACCCCATTGTTTACATTTGAATCCACTGTGCTCACCTCCCAGTTGCTGACTTTTTTTTTTTTTTTTGGCATCTGCCTCCTGCTTATTGCTCTAGCTTTTATGCATAAATATGTTGCCATGATTTCTTCAGGAGGATCCTATCCAAACACAATGGGTGGTACTTGTTTTGGAAATGCAAAATGCTTTTACTCTGCTCCCTCTCCCCATCCCCAGTTGGTGAAGTGACCTCAGTTGAAGAGGTAGTGTGTTGGGGGAGTCTGGGCATAAGGACAGACCCAGGCCAGCTGGGCTGACTCAGACAGTTC